>NC_041395.2:272523546-272781046 GCF_900747795.2 Erpetoichthys calabaricus
GCAGTTGTAGATGTGCTGGTTCACGTTAATTAGCCTATACCAGATTCCAAAAACTGTTATCCTCACAAATTACTGAGAAATAACACAAAGGAAGGAACAAAACCTTCTTGAATAAAAAGCTTGACTGCTGTACATAATTGTTTCAGTGGAGAAGGTTCAAACTCAAACACACACCGACAATGCTTTCTGAATTTCACAAATCTAACCATACCACCATAAGATATAGCGTCTTTGTTAGTAATCACTTAAACTATGAGTAAAGACAACTGTGGTACGTACTGTACCATGCAAAGGAAGAAGCGTTCAGGAAAACTTTTAAGTAGGTATGCATGATAATATACACTACTACTACTACAAAAATCAGACACCATATTAGTATTAGCCGACAAATAATGTCTGGTTCACTTTTATGAATATTTCCAACAAACTAGAATGAAATGATGACACATTTCTTACTGTATATTCTTCATTGAACACAGACAGGTTTAATGGGTATAATATTAGCTAGATGGTCACTTTTCATAGTGACTGTCCATGAAATATAATAGTAGTATATCAAACTTCGATTCATCCATTATCCAACCCGCTATATCCTAACTACAGGGTCACAGGGGTCTGCTGGAGCCATTCCCAGCCAACACAGGGCGCAAGGCAGGAAACAAACTCTGGGCAGGGCGCCAGCCCAACACAGGGTATATCAAACTTGTTCTGTAAATATTTTACAAGGCAGGGTGTACAATACAAATTATACAATTAAATGAGTTAGTCACCTAAAAAGTTCCCAACATGGGAGAAAAACCCATGTCATTTACACCGTAACCTGCTGTTTCTTGGTCGGGAGAGCTGTTATTTGAGAAAATTAAGACATTCTGAGCGATATTCAGCACACCACACGTTTGTGTTAGTCACCTAAGGAATAGCCTAAAAAGACTAAGAATGTACAGATGACTGCCCTGCAGTGTTCAGTCAGCTGACTCTACCTATCCCTTTCATTGTCTGGATTTAACTTTGATAATTCAATGAATGATATATATAAGTAAAAAAAATCTATTAGTTTATTCTGGTGCCCTTTATCTAATACAAGATTTTGGTTAAAGATCTGAAAACATTTGGTGTCATAAATGTCAATAATAGAAGAAATAAAGAAAACTGCAAATATTTTCTCATGTAACAATATATTAAATATTAAATTTTTTCCTAAAACTAAACAAAGGTCTCCATACTAAAATAATTAGCAAAGGTCAAACATGTTTAAGAAAAAATTTAAATGGTCAGCTCATACAAGTGATCTGTGCCAAATAAGGCATCAATTTCTACAGAAAGTTGATCTACAAATGCAGAAAGGTAACAGGGGATAATAAATAGCAGCACTGGAAATGGCACATATGGCACAGGAGAGATCGCGTATTGGTGCTGAGGCATAATAGAGCACCCCTCTTTTTAAGGTTGACCATGTGCGTTGTTTTCATCGACAGTTGTCTCAAGTTGTCTCAACTAGAATATTTGGAGTGACCTCAAACCCCCCCCCCCCCCCAAACCCACCCTTTCATCCTCAGAGTAAGTTTATAAAACTGAGCTCCTTTTGCATTTGTTGAGTTTGGATTTTGAGGAAGAGAAGGTATTTTGCTGATGACAGGATGGCACATTTGGATATGCCTACTTTTTGACAACTGGATTTGGCAAGCCTATAACAAAAATTTAGGTGGTGTAAGGGACATCATATCTCTATGACATACAAACTTATGGTCATTTACGCAAAAGTGCCATAACACTTTCAGAACAAAATGTTCACTTTGCTTCTAAGTAGGAGCTATGTCATTGCAAAACTGGACAAACTATGAGCAATGGAGGCAGTCATGTTTTGGGAGAACCAAGAACTTTAAAGCACATACCTACAGCTTCTGTTGTCTTCTCCACAACAGATTATTTGATAGCTAAGTTGCCTCAGAGCAGCTTCAGTATGTTGAGGCATGGGCCGAGTAAGGGCTCGTTTATACTTCATGCTCAGAACTTGTACGCGCACGCATCATGGCAGCCACGCGTTGCCAGCATTCATTTGACACATCCTCTTAGCAGGTCCTCAGAAATTAACTCGACACATTTGCGAGTTGCAGTACCAGCAAAAAGTTGGGGGGCGCAGTGTGCTAAACATTGGAATGTGATGTCAGAGTCTCTGTTTACTATCTACATGTGACAGAAAGCCACTTTGCAGATCCTATGAGAATGATGTGCGTGCTTCGATGTTTGATGAATGGTTTGATGTGGTGAAGCAAAATACCGACATACAAATGCATTTGTGGTGTTTTTATAGTCAAGCGTCGCATATTCCCGATTGTAATGACATGATACATTTTAAAAGTCTCACATACCGTCTTATGTGCCTTCTTTTTTTTTCTGTGGCTAACTCCAGACCTGAAAGCAGCGGCAAACAGCAATATATCGCCACACAGAACACATTAAATATATGATATTCCAACTCTCTGCACATTTAGAATCCTAAGATTTATAATTGATATAACTTTCATGATGAAATGCATTAAAGTATGTATGTTATATTTTACAGATAAATCGTTAATTTTGTTTAAATAATGAACACTGTTAATAATTACACACATGGGGGTGACACGGTGGCAGAGAGGTAGCACTGTTGTCTCACAGGGAGTCACGTCGCTGTTATTCTTTGCCTGGAGTTTGCATGTTTCCCTGCTGGGTTTCCACAGTGTGCTCCGATTTCTTTCTGAAGATATGCAATGTGGCAGGCAGCCGGGGTCCATGCCTGGCCGGGATGCCCCTGCACTCTATATTCAGGGAGAGCAGCCTTGGATGGTGCAATACCTCCCCCTGGATGCTTGATGCCCGCCCCCCTGGGTTGGAGTGGTGCCTCGGTTTCCCGCAGGGCTCCATGGGAATTGGAGTTGGGTGCAGCCCTGTTGGGTCCCGCAGGCACCGCCTGGGGGTGCTGCAGCTGGGACTCCTGAGCCCGTATCGGCAGCGTATTCACCACACCCGGAAGTGCAGCTGGAACTCGGCAATCAAGCACCTGGAGCACTTCCGGGTGAACTATAAAAGGGGCCAGCAGCCACAGAGCCACAATTAGGAGGAGGAGGACGAGGTTGCCTGGGAGGAGTGGTGGAAGAAGAAAAAGAGTGCTTTGTTGTGTGTTTTATTTGGTGTTTGTGCTTGGGACTGAGTAGTGCCTGTGCGACACGGGGAAGACGTGCGCCCACAGGTGAAGAAAAAAATAAATGTTTTTATTTCATGTGTGCTTCCGTGTCCAGTCTGTGTCGAGTCGGATGCCTATATAGTGCCTTTTTCACATCAGATTTGGTGACACTAAAATGACGCTAGTGTATGTGAGTGCTTGCATTCACCTTGCGATGAGCTGATGCCTCGTCCAGGGATTGCTTCTGCCTCGTGTCCAATGCTAGCTGGAATGGACACATCCCTGGATTGATGGATTTAATTATTAAACATCATTAAACAGAGATACTGCGGTAAGGTATCATCGGAATTTAATGGGTGTTCCAGGCAATTCACAACACAACGAAGCCAAACCTGTTCTCACAGTGATAATATCTCGCACTGCCACCTGGTGGATTCCTCCAGATATGCGTAGAGTACGCATGCAAGTATAAACAGTACAACTCTTGCGTAGCAGGAGCGTCCTCTGCAGCATGCATCGCGTGAAGTATAAACCCGGCCTAAAAAGTCTAACAGTGGCAAGGAGTGTAGTGTCATGTCAAGCTAAGATGTGTCCCATATTTGTTCCAAATTAGTCTGTAATAGACTCTACTCTGACAAACTTATTCTAGCTCATCATATACAGTAGGTGCTCTGTTGTATTAAGATCTGGTGAATATAGAAGGCAACTGCATTAGGCTTAATTCATTGTCATCCTCCTGGTACCATTCCAGAATTTACTTAGCTCGTGTGGTTTCACTGATAGGCACCTGACTGGTAACTGTTCATATATCCTATGACATTCAAAAGATGTTCACTCATGCCAAGGCAAACACAGAAGGTTTCTGCAGCATGCTTTGTTAACATCCAGCGGGATAGATTCAGGCCCTCAAAAGTTCTGCATTATATTCTAGTCCTTCCATTAACATGAACCAGCAGAAACTTGGATACATTTAACCAGGCGATGTCTCCCAGGGTCCACTGTGTGTGTGTGTGTGTGTGTGTGTGCATTACTTAGCTTATTTAAACATTTCCTTGCTTTTTGCTGACAGATATGGAAATCATTTGGGTCTTCAGCTGCCACACCCAATCCATTACAAGGTATGACAAGTTATGTATTCTGATATGCCTCTTTTGGCATCTGCACTGTACTCAGCTGTCAGCCCACGTGTTATTCTGTACAAGTCTTGTTTGTCAGTCTCTGTTGGCCTACTCATTAATAACCTTTATTCCATTACCTCCACTGGCCCATTCTTCAAACATCAATGATACTGTCGTCTATAAAATTCCCAATAGGGTTACAATTCCTGATGCAGTACAATCATGCAAGAGCATCTGGCGCCCTCTAGTATACCTTTGGTTTTACTCCTTTTTCCTTTGATCTGAACACAGACACACACATACCTTTGGTATCTGATTGACTACACATATGATGCTGTCCTTAAATTTAGAGGATTTTTGGGACTAATAAAGTGGCTTATATCATTGGTTATTGTAGTGTTCCAATAAGAGGAGACCTGAAAACTTGTTAAAAATGTCCTTGTTTATCTAGGAAGTGCTAGCCTTTGTCTCTAGAAGAGTGGGGAGCACTGAGAAGAACTCGCTTGATCTGCTCACCGCATTATAGAAAAGACACTGATAACCTTGGGAAGGCTCAGTGGACATCAAAGTGGTTGGTAACAGTGAGTAATGGCTGTAGAAACTGAATACACTGGGCAAAAGTAGAGAGCAAAAGGATGGGGGGAGACATACCAGAAGTTTTCAAATTCCTGAAGGGTATAAACAAGATAAGCTGCTCTGCATACTTCTCTTTTCAGAAAAATTGGGTCCATACGTGGTCATGCAAATTAAAGTGCTTAATTTTGGGTTTCAATACAGGGACATGTTGAAGGGGCGCCCTGCCCAGGGTTTGTTTCCTGCCTTGCACCCTGTGTTGGCTGGGATTGGCTCGAGCAGACCCCCCGTGACCCTGTAGTTAGGATATAGCGAGTTGGATAATGGATGGATGGATGGACATGTTGAAGGTGTGTAAATGTCGAGTATTTTTAACGTGCCGGCATCATGTCATATACTGAACTTAATGTCTATCTGGAGGGGGGCTGATATATTAGTCAAGGAGATGCATACCATTTTACCAGTTTTAATGTGCAGCAACCCTAAATTGCAGGTCAGGATATCCATTCCCCACCAGCTAAGGAATGTAATATCACAGACATGGAAAGCCAAATTATTGTACATATATTATTTGTATATGAGCTTGAACTTGTAAATTATTAGTGTTAGTGCCAATTCTACAAAGTTAGTCATTATTTCATTCACCCTTAGTAGGCTCAGGATAAAGCAGGTTCAGAAAATGGATGGATGAATGGAGATATTTGCTTAGCCAGAATAAAAATTGAAGTTTTACATATCTACATAGATAATGGAAAACTCTGTTTTATCCCTGACCTATAAGCTAACATGTTAATGGAACATTCTTAATACTTAAGAATACGTAATGCTATATTTGTGATGTAACAACAGAAGGCTATCAGTTAGATAGAAACACGGACTGTTCCCAACCTTCCAATTGAAATGGAACACAGCATTTACATAGGACTCAGGGCACTTATGGTGTTACTACAATGCCTGCAGGAAGCACTTCTGGGTCAGGTGTAATCTCCTTAAAATGAAGAATTCAATTCCCCTCCCTACAGCTCCCCCTGGTGACTCCCAAGAAACCCAGAAGAGCCATCCACTGGGGCTACACTTCCCATGCAGCTCTGTGGGTCTATACACAGAAGATCCACCAGAGGGATGCTGCCACCTATCATGCTGGGGGAACACTTGACCCTAGGAGGCAGTCTCCCACCACCATTCCGTCATGAAGGCCTCCCGGCCAGTAAGATTCTATTCTTCTTGGTCGGGGGATAATAGCCAATCCATGTCCTCTATGGAAGTGTATACTACTGACATATGCCATGCAGATATATAAACCCTTATGGTAACTTAAAGAAACAAACTAAATGATGTAAGCCTGTAACAAAAACGTCACAGATAAGAAGTTATTTTTTGTGTGTAGTTTCAAATTTATTTGTAATTTAAAAAAAATAGTTTTTATTCTGAATTTCACTTCAACTTTTAAAACAAACATACTTAGACTACATAATTTTCTGCATATGCATAATACTTAAGGCATGGACCTTTCCAGCAGCTGTGGAATTTTTGAAATCTTTAGGAAACACAGCTATAATCATTATTTCACTGTTACTAATTTTGAGGGCAACTTGCCAACAGTAACTTAGAACAGTAAATTACACTTTCTTTGCATATATATATATGTATGTGTGTGTGGATTTATACATACAGTATATGTAAATAACTTTCAGGGATGCTCAGAGCCAAAAATGAACAAATAACCAAGACAAACTAAAAAAAACAAAATAAGGCAATTTTACTAATTGAATAAAAATACACTGGATGGTTTAGACTCAGGGAGAACACAAAGTAACGAATAAATAAATGGGCCTACCTGTTTATGAACAGTGGCACCTAAGGCACTTTCCCACCTCCCAGACCTCACAAATAGTCTCCTGTCACATGTCACTGATCTTTCTTTCTCTACCTCTGTCCTCTCTTGGAAGGCATTTTTAAGCTCCATTTTCGAGATACTTCCCAGTCCAGATGTTTTATCCCTTCTATAGAATGTCTGGAGTTGCCTGTGCAGAACTCCCTTGACACACCTGCACTTTTGAAGACCAACCTTTCTTATAAGGGCCAGACATTCCTGCAGGGGCCTACATAATCAAACACAGCAGGGGCCCAACCAAAATGCCAACTCCTACCACCCTAACTGCTGTCTGATAATTTATAGGACTATTACAGTATATTATTATGACCAAGACTAGCCTCCCTCCATTATTATGTTATCTGGAGTAGTCACTTCTGGGCATTTTATAATATTTCCAATAGTGGAACCCCCACTGAGATGTACTCCAAAAAGCCCCCCACCCAGGACAGCATCTGACATGCTGTAACCATGGTCATGACCATGTCTGAGTTTACTATTTATACAGTGGTGTGAAAAACTATTTGCCCCCTTCCTGATTTCTTATTCTTTTGCATGTTTGTCACACAAAATGTTTCTGATCATCAAACACATTTAACCATTAGTCAAATATAACACAAGTAAACACAAAATGCAGTTTGTAAATGGTGGTTTTTATTATTTAGGGAGAAAAAAAAATCCAAACCTACATGGCCCTGTGTGAAAAAGTAATTGCCCCCTGAACCTAATAACTGGTTGGGCCACCCTTAGCAGCAATAACTGCAATCAAGCGTTTGCGATAACTTGCAATGAGTCTTTTACAGCGCTCTGGAGGAATTTTGGCCAACTCATCTTTGCAAAATTGTTGTAATTCAGCTTTATTTGAGGGTTTTCTAGCATGAACCGCCTTTTTAAGGTCATGCCATAGCATCTCAATTGGATTCAGGTCAGGACTTTGACTAGGCCACTCCAAAGTCTTCATTTTGTTTTTCTTCAGCCATTCAGAGGTGGATTTGCTGGTGTGTTTTGGGTCATTGTCCTGTTGCAGCACCCAAGATCGCTTCAGCTTGAGTTGACGAACAGATGGCCGGATATTCTCCTTCAGGATTTTTTGGTAGACAGTAGAATTCATGGTTCCATCTATCACAGCAAGCCTTCCAGGTCCTGAAGCAGCAAAACAACCCCAGACCATCACACTACCACCACCATATTTTACTGTTGGTATGATGTTCTTTTTGCTTAACAGTGGTTTGCGTCTTGGAAATCTGCCATGCAGGCCGTTTTTGCCCAGTCTCTTTCTTATGGTGGAGTCGTGAACACTGACCTTAATTGAGGCAAGTGAGGCCTGCAGTTCTTTAGACGTTGTCCTGGGGTCTTTTGTGACCTCTCGGATGAGTCGTCTCTGCGCTCTTGGGGTAATTTTGGTCGGCCGGCCACTCCTGGGAAGGTTCACCACTGTTCCATGTTTTTGCCATTTGTGGATAATGGCTCTCACTGTGGTTCGCTGGAGTCCCAAAGCTTTAGAAATGGCTTTATAACCTTTACCAGACTGATAGATCTCAATTACTTCTGTTCTCATTTGTTCCTGAATTTCTTTGGATCTTGGCATGATGTCTAGCTTTTGAGGTGCTTTTGGTCTACTTCTCTGTGTCAGGCAGCTCCTATTTAAGTGATTTCTTGATTGAAACAGGTGTGGCAGTAATCAGGCCTGGGGGTGGCTACGGAAATTGAACTCAGGTGTGATACACCACAGTTAGGTTATTTTTTAACAAGGGGGCAATTACTTTTTCACACAGGGCCATGTAGGTTTGGAATTTTTTTCTCCCTAAATAATAAACACCATCATTTAAAAACTGCATTTTGTGTTTACTTGTGTTATATTTGACTAATGGTTAAATGTGTTTGATGATCAGAAACATTTTGTGTGACAAACATGCAAAAGAATAAGAAATCAGGAAGGGGGCAAATAGTTTTTCACACCACTGTAAATATAATTTTTGCTATAACAGTAGCAGTATTGTGTACCTGTTTATGCTCTGTTTGACTGTGTGTTTAGTATAGTTTTTGTATTCAAATATGTTTATGTTGTGTTGTTTAGCAATTTACAGTTCAACCATTTGCAGATGCTCATTTCTGCACATGCTCTGAGCCTGTACTTACTGAAGTGCTACGGAATAAGAAAATTAATTGAATTGAACTGAATATTTTATAGCTAGAGCACTGTCATGTCAGGGAGTCACATACTGACTCAGTGGTGGCAGTGAACTGGTGCCCTTGTACTTTTCTTGGAGTTGTTGTATTGAAGAGCCTCAAGTAAAAGACAGATGTAATCTGGAAAAGATTGAAGGAGGTGCCACAGTGGCTCAGTGGTTAGCACAGCTACCTCATAGATGCATATAACTGGGTCTGACTGGTCATGGGCTTAGTGGAGTGATCATGTTATCCACCTATGTTAATAGGTCTTCTCCCACCTACTAAAGACATGCCGAATGGGGGCTCTAAACTGGCCTGCAGTGAACTGGTGCCACTTCTGTGCCTACCTTCTTGCCTTGTGCCTGATGCTGCCAGGGTAAGATCTCTGACAATGATGGTTGGATGGGAAAACAAGAAATCAGGTAAAAGCAATTAAAAAAGCCTTTTTTTAATTTTCATTTGCCTAAAAAGTTTATTTATAATGATTTTCCAATGTGACACATATGCTTTTGAGTTATAGATCTGACACAAAGGGCTTGGCAAAGTTCAATGCATGAAATTATTATAGAGTAAGGACAATGAGTCAGAAAACATTATAACACACATAACACTCTCAAATTGGCTGTCTTACAGGGACAACTTAGAATTACCAGATAACCAAATCAGCATGACTTTGAAGATGCAAGAAGAAAACCAAAGAATCTGGAGACAAACTCAAACATGAGGAGAACATGCAAACTCCACATAGACAATGGAAACCCAAGAAGTTCCTTCTATGAGGCAGCACAAATGTCCACTGCACAAGCTGGCAGGACACATATTTACTTTCAGCAAAGATACAGATGAAGACATTATGTCATCCAGGTTTGAAGAGCAAGGTGTTACCTCTAATAGCTTGCTTCTATCAAAGAAACAACAAGAAGGCAGGTGAAGATTCAACCAGCTGTCAGAAAACCTCAGGATTCAAAGAGAATGAACACAATATCACAGGTTAGTCATGGGAATACAGCATAAAGAGCTGCCTACAAAAAGCAGCTGGCAAAACATCTCACCTTAGAGACAGCGATGTAGATGGCATGATAAAAGCAGTGGACGACACACAGAAAACCAGCCAGCAAGTGACAGATACAGACACCTCAAATGCAATAAGCACAGAGATTTGACAGTAACCCAACTCAAGATGAGCGACAGTGATGTTGTGTGGAAAAAGCATAAAAGTATAGCATACTGAGAAGTCTGAGGGTCCCACACTGAAATGGAAGGAAGGCCAAGAGGAGGCATGCAAAAGGCAACAGCGACAGACAAGAAGGGCAAGCGTACCAAAGCAATCTACCAAGCCACCATGAGTGATGAGAAAGGCAGAAGTGCATAACCTGGACAGGTAACTTAGAGACTGGAATAGCATCAGGAAAAATGAACAAAAGATACAGGAAATGATGCTTTGATAATAAATAACATAAAAACAACTGTGATCGAGCCATATGAAAATGATGACATACAGCATGCTTGTTTCATCAGCATGATTTTGAAATTGTTTTGTATTATCAGATGACGGTAAGGCAGATATTTCAGGTAAGGAAGACAGAAGTTTTGAGGTAAGGCAGTTCTACTCACTAACCATGGCACAGGAGAGTTATGGTGTGTTGCATGTTTTTTAGCACATGTAAGAATGAATTTCACTCTACTCTGAACATGTTGACGCGGACGGCCAGGGGCCCTACCTGGCCAGGACACCAGCTGGATGGAAGGATCGGGAGAAAGGGTATGTTCAGGGCATCATTTCCCCCGGAATACTAGGAGGCAGGCCCTCAGGTTGCTGGGGCATGACAGATTCATGCAGGGCAGGCTGGGAGTTGGAGTTCACTGCAGCCCTGTTGGGTTCCATGGGTACCGCCGGGGGGAGCTGTGGCGGCTGTAGCCCTATTATGTCGGAAGTCTGCCACAGCTGGGAGTACTTCTGGAACATGCTAATGTACCACGTGGAGTGCCCCTGCGTGCAGCTAAAAAAGGAGCCAGCTGCCACTACTTGGGGAGACAGAGTCGGCAGACAGAGAGAGAGAGAGAGTGAGAGAGAGAGACAAAGCTTACTGGTGAAGGAGTGGAGGCGATCAAGAGGGAGAGAAAGAGAAAAGAAGAACAAGAGAAGGCAAAGAAAGTATACTGTGCTGTACTTATTGGTAATGTGCTTTGTACTGTGCTGCTGTGGGGAGTGAAACAGAAGTGCTTTCCCACTAAAGTAAACGTGTCCTGTGCTGGAACTTGCCAAGTATCTGTCTGTGTAGGGTTTGGGTGGCTAGTTTGCCCCCAGCAGGCCACAATGTGAACCCTATAATGACCCTCTAAACCTATAAAATAACTCCAGAAGAGCTAAAATGGATACAACTTTGAATATGTCAGAGAAATTCCATTTAGAGCAAATTTAAACATATTTCACTGTGGGTAGTAAAGGGCCTACAATTAAGTGACACAAGACTTGATCTCTGGGTAAAGGAAGTGAGATGAAGGATGGTAAAGGTTTTTTTTTTTCAAAAGGAAATAAAAGGGGAAACACTATATGGTTCACATAGTACTCAGAGCATGCCTTGCTGTTGTTATCAGAAATAAAATCAGAGACAGTGAAAACAAATGGGACACAATGCAAAAAAATCAAAAATAAATTGTGTGTGCACTGACAAAATGGAAAAAAAAACATTTATGGATTGAACTAAAGAAACTAAATGAGTACATAAAAAGGGAAAAATTTATAAAAACCATCCAAGAAGAAATCGTAGTCACAGTGACAGGTGTTTTAGTGATTTCATTAGCCTTTTGCCAGATTCCATTACATAATAAGTGCAGCCCACTAATGTTTATTACACCTTTTGCCAGATAATGTTTTAAACGTCTCTCACTTAGAATAAGTGCAGCTCCAGAAATCTACAAACGAGTGAAAATTTACAAGGACATATGAACAATGTAGTGAGATGACTGGCTAAAAGATGACCTCTAGAAGAACAATAAGCTGGGGTGAAAGTAGACATGGAGAATCATTTGCTCAGGCAGAGTGGATCATACTTTCTAGGCAAGGTCATCGGTAAAAATTTAGGCAAGGGGTTCAGAAAATTCCAGAAAAATGTAGGGCAATCAAAGAAATCCAAAGTTCTGAGGGTAATTACATGGAAAAATAAATGTCAAACTTGGTAACTCTGGAATTAGCTGCTTTACAAAATACTAAAGCCACAAAATGGACAAGAAGCATGCCTGCAAACGCTTCAATTGAGCTGATAAGAGAAGAATATTGTAAATAGGGTGGTCTTTAGTTCCTCAGGGGTCAATCCTTGGGCCATTACTTTTTCAAACTTCTATTAATGATACATATTCTGATCTAGTTATGAAACTTGTGAAAATCACACATGATTCTAAAATTGGAAGGACAGCAAACTCGGAATATACATCAAAACAATTCACAATGTTCTAGGAAATGTTTAAAATGCTGTATAATGTAGAAAAGTGCAAAATGAGTCATGCAGGCAAAATGCACATTAATTATAACTCTGTGATGGCTGAGGATGACCCATAGGATGCCACAACTGAAAATGATTTAGTGGTTTACATTTATACAGCATTCCCACCATACAGACAATGTGCTGAAGCAATTCATAAGGCAAATAAAATGTTGGCTTATATTGTGAAGGTTCCTGAATATAAACCAAGAGAAGTTACTGGTCAAACTGTATACAATAATGTGGGACCATATCTGGAGTACTGGTTGCAGTGCCACCATGCTACAAAAAAGCAGCACCAGAAGCTGTTCAGGAAAAAGATGCCAAAAAGGATTAAAGCGCCTGTCCTACAACAAGATGCTCAGAGAATTAAACCTCTTTAGTCCTGAGCGGAGAAGGCTTTGGGGGACCAAATCCAGGTCTTTGATGTTCTTAAATGCCTTGATAAGCAGATCTGGAATAATGACTCAAGGGAATCTGCATTGAAGTACTTCTTCATGTAAAGAATCCTGAGAATCTGGAACAAACTATGGAGTCATGTAGATGAACCAGAGACCTTGAAAACCTATAAAAGGTATATGGGTGAGATACTGAGACACATTTGTTATTGGCTAACCAAAACTGCTTGAAGGGTCTCCTGTTGTTTGTCATGATGTTATGTTCTCAAAAGAAACACTGAGAATGTCACCTGTCTTGGCCTGCATTGGCAGCTGACACAAGAAGCTGTGAAGTAGGAGGAGGAAGGAGTAGTATTGGAAATACAGTACACCACAGTGACAGCTGGGTGTTGGGGGCCAGAGCCTATCCAGCCATTGCACTGTCACGGGGTACCATGATGACCACTCACATCAGACAAATCTAGCAGTAGTGGTAGTAGTAGTAGTAGTTGTGCTGTCATGTGTACAGAATACAGTGAAATTCTTACTTGTCTGACCATTCAGCACCCCGCCACTCGCTGGCATGATGGTTTTATCCTAATGGATAGAGCTCAGCCAGCAGGTGAATGACTTGTCACAATTGTAACCACAATGGCAAAGTGTGTTTAAACTATGGCTGGAATGCAATAAAATGAGAAAAGCTTCATTTAAACTAAAATCAAATTTACTGTACATCCAACTTGAGCAACTACGATGGCACTGCATACATGCTGGCACACAACTAAGCACATCCTTAAATTTCATAGAACTTTACTTTCACACCTCGCAGTTACTTTCTGTGATTAGACCTACTGAAATGCAAATGATGGGCAACAGAGCACAAGGCCAACAAGAATGAAGGAGTTTAAATTATCCAAGATGTATTGCTTGATGCTGAAAGTCTGGAAGCCATGGAGGGCCGGATCCAAAATAGCATTTACACTACCACCAGAGAAAACAGGAAGGCTGAATCTGGATTTTAACACCACTTCAAAAACTAGAAATATCTGAACTGGTTAGGATAATTTCCATTACAATTTTATGTGGATTAAGCATTAGAATTTTGAGTGGATGGATGGAAAAACAATTTGTGTAAAGATGTGTTTATAAATGTGTTTATGTTTCATCTAACAGAAAAGTGTAAAGAAGGGTAAGAAGAGGTCTTTGAGGCTAATTATTCTATGATAAATATAGTCAGTAGGGGTATCCATTTCCTTTCAACAAAACTCAGAGGAAATGATCATTCCAAATTTGATTACTTGGGTTTGCTTTGAGTACTCACCCAAACCAGAGGAGTTTAGGAAGCTCTTGGACAAGCATGGAGGAAAGAGAGAAAATTGAGGAAGGATTAAGTGAGAAAATTCACCAAGAATTGGCAAACCAGACATTCAACTTAACCTAAACTAAAAAAAAAAATTACAAATAAGGTTGATCTAAATCTACAACTGAAGAATGTACATAGAAAAATGAATCATCTCGGTCAAAGAATGTTTATAGAAACCCATCTTGGTGTAAACATGCACTTTAAGTTTTATCATTCCATTCATTTTTTTGATGTGTGTAATCTACAATAGGACAGGGTTGTGGGTGAAAGGCAGGAATAGAGTGCACTCACACCTAACCTTATAGTTACTCGTACAGCGAAACGTTAGAGTTGCCAATGGTCCCAACCTGCACAACTTTCTTGGTGTGGTTCAATAACAGATTTTTTGGAGATAATCCCACGCAAACACGAAGAAAACAGGCAGACTCCAATAAGTATTGTTGGACAATCATGAATGAGAGAAAGTGTGAAAACCCTGCTTTAGCTAAACCCATTGTTCTTTTAGAACACACCAAAGATGGACTTGTATAATAACAGCCAACTGTATGGATTAATATAAAGCCATTCATTTTCCGGAGCTGCTTTTTCAAGTGCAGGGTGGTGAACACCACATTCTATCTTGGCAGTGCTGAGAGCAAATGGGTGCCAGTCAGTCACCATCAGTTCTCACCCACACTCAGTTACATCGAGCCAATCAAACTTAACAGCATATCTTCAGATAAGGTGAGGAAATCCAAGTGAACAAGGGGAGAACATTGCAACATGACAAAGAAGGCGCTATAGAGGCAGAAATCAGGTGTGAGACCTGTGAGAGAGAGCACTGACTGAATGTTTCAATGCTCTCACTTCCATTCATGTTTGTTCTCTTAAATTATACTCTCAGAAGACCATGTTACATATGTAAGAGATTCTTACACATAAACACTCAAATGAGCCAAGTGTTATTCTGTAAATGGTCCCAAAATTCTAACAGGCACAAGAGTTCACTCTCTGATACAAGAAACTGTTCAGATAAAGCCCTTAAACACTGCTGTGCAAACCGCTATTTCAGCTGCAACAGGATCTTTGTGTATTTTTAAAGATCAATGATGATTCAGAAAGTGCCAAGTTGTATCTTCCCTTGACACATCCACACAAAACTAACATTGTTACCCATCAGCTGTGCGCCTGTCTCTAAATGAGCACATTTGAACTGATTATTTCCGTTGCTAAAGACAAGTCCTGTGTGAGAATTCAAGTCCGTCGTTGTAAATAACTTGACTGTTCTCTTCCACATTAATTCCTTCCAGGCAGTGGCTAAATGAAGGTACTGTTCTGGGTCCTCTAGGTCCTTTGCAAGTGCAGCTGTCCCTTTTAATGCCCAAGTTGAAAAAAAAAAAAAAAAAAAAACAAAACCAAAAGAAGGTGACAGAGGAAACAGGTGTGCTGACAATGGAGACGCTCTGCTCCTTAGTCCATGTATTTAAGTAAAAAACATTATCAGGCTAGAGACTTGCAAGTTAAATCATGCTTTTACATGAAACGGCAAAAGCAAGTACAATAGGAAGGGTGACACAAAAGAGCTTTACTGTGTTGTGGCTGCAATAAATGATATGTGGTGAACAAAACGTTAAGAAAAAATAGAAGTTGAAGAACATAAGAGTCTTGTTGACAGAACAGAATCTTGGGGAAAGCCTTATTACAAGATTAAAAGGAAAACAAATGTTGTGATTTACGGGACTTTATAACATATTTCTGGTGATGGAATGTAGCCAAAACAAAGCCCTCTTCTGAGGAAATTTGTAACTTATGAGGGTAAAATAATCCATTTAGAACTGTTTCAACATGGCAAAGCCTCAAGCATCGCTTTCATTAGGCGCACTGCAAGCCGTGGCCAAAATACCTTCATCGAAAATTCTCCATTGTAAGAGATGTGTCAGTTTTAGACTTTCAGGACAGTTAAAATTATGTAACATAACATACTTACAGATGCTTGAATCACTCCAGAAACTGAGTTAGAGTCTATCACGGCAGCAGTAAAAGCAAGGCAAGGTTGGGAGACTGGGCTTTAGACAGGAAGAGCACAGACAACGTCATATTTTTTCTTAATGGAGGCTTCAAATGTATATGGCATATGCAAACAGTTTAACAGATGTAATGGTAATTTGTTTCTGAAAATCCCACACACAAATGGTTTCAAAAAATGAGTGAGAGGACAATAATAAAGAGTACAAGTCTTAAAAGAGTTAAATGCAGACATCCATGTAAATATCACAAGGTGAGAATTACCAAACAACTTGCCTCAGAATATTTAACCAAATGTATGACTACGGCGATTCAGGTGCATGGAGCCAGTTACAGGTTTTGACTTCATGTTCAAGCCAGCCACCTTAGAGATCTCAGCACATTTTGAACAAATAAAGATGACCACTGATCGCAGAAAATGGAAGCAAGAGTTCACTGACAGGGAGGAACTACAGCCAAAAAGCAATGTTAAACATTTAAGCCCTTTTCTTTCCATATAAGTCTACACAAATTTTTTGCCTTCTCTGCATACTGGGAAGTTACCCAGCTTACCAATATGATTGAGAAAGAGAGTCACCCATTCTGGTCTTATTAATAATAAAGGGTTTGAAAGAAAAGGTTTTTTTGTCTCTACTGGGCAAATCTTAAACTGCTGGCAGGTATGCACTGGCCCATTGTGCCCTCAGAGCCAAGCACACGTACAGTGCAGACCACAGACTTCATTAATCATAGAACAGCAATGTGGTGTACCATCCTAAAATGCTTGGTTGTCCATACAGATTTTCTTGATAAAATGTACAATACCATACTTGTTAAAGTTCCAAAATCAAAAACAGGGGCAAAAACAGCCATCTGTCAAAAAGGCATAAAACAACAAACACTAAACAGAAATAGAATCCAAAAAGGTAAGTAAAGGATCAAAAACACTAAGCAGAAATTAGTAAACACGAGAATAAGTTTGGCAGGGGCTTTCGCAATGGCTGAATGCACAATACTAGAAGGAAAAGCTTTTATAAAGCATATTTTATTTATTTAGTTCCTCCCATCATGTGATTGTAGCACAATTAACCTAACACAGCAACAGACAAAGATAAGGAAGGAGGAGTAGTGGCTGTGTAGCTAAGGATCTGCGCAGATATCTGGAAGATTGCCGGTTCAAATCCTGTTTCTGCCAGAAAGGATCCTACTCCATTGGGCCCATGAGCCCTTACCCTGAAAATTGATCTGGGGTGCTGTATAATGGGTGATCCTATGCTCAGACCCCAAAGGTCATGCAAAAGGACAATTTCCCCATGGGGATTAACAAAGTATATTAAATTAAAAAAATCAAAATAGGGGTCCCTAAGCAAACTAGCTAGTATGATAACTAGATACCTAAAGGTTTTTGCACCATTGGTCTGTACAGCTCAGGTAGCAAGCTGCAGCTATCAATAACATCAGTTGTAGAGGAGTTTACGGTAGCAAATATTCAGTACGCCATGATACCTGGTAGACAGTGAGGATGAAAGGGTCTGGCAGGAGTCAACATTCAGACCCAACGCAAGTGGACAGCTAGCAATACTCTGAAGGGGACGGTGAGTGGCTTCAACACATCGACACTGTGAGGACCATGAACCCGGAGAGGCTGGGGCTGGGCTCCGTCACTAGGTTGAGCTGGAAGGATGCTAAATCAAAAATGAGTGTCAGGCTATGGTGCAGAGAGAGAGATCTGGGCCGCGGAGGAGAAGCACAGGCATTCTAATGCAGTAGCTATGAAACAACAATGCAACTGGAATAATGGGGACAGTGCACAAAGGAGATCTCTGGGTTGGAAAGACTTGTGTAGCAAGGAGGAGCATAGGATTATGTTCTTAGTTTACCCTGTCTATAGCATTTTGTCCACAACAATAAACCTGCGTTGGTGGATATTAATAGATAACCTGGTTTGCATGTTATGAGGGAGACTCTCTTGCTTGAAACACATTCTCTCTTCCTGCTAAGTGAGCTGTCAGAGGAGAAGTTCAAGTGGTGGTATGACCAGGTAACTGGTAAAACTGGCTGCAGGATTGGAGAAATTGAGGAAGCAAATCAACAGCAAGGTACAGGCCACAGCACCTAATTTCATTAGCTTCCTCAGGACAGAAAGAAAGAGGGCAAACAGTCAAGGAGTACAGGGAAACTGACTATAGCATTTCAATGGGAGATGTGGGTGGACTCAAGAAGCAGCCCATACTTTACAGGGGAAATACTACCACAACGCCACAAAACAAGTGATCTTCCTGGAATCAATGTTGCCTTGGGAAGTTTATGAGCATTAGCTTGGGAAAAATGAAGCCCTTATCCTCAAGTGCAAGCAGAAGGGATGGAGTGCCAGGAACTTCCTAACGGTAGTCAGCTGCAGGGCTTTTTCTAGGGAGGTCACTCTGGAGTAAACTGGGTGTCTTTGGGTTTAGAAGTCCAGCTCGCAGAAAGCTGATGGAGATTGCATCTTGGTGGCTTTGGTTTAAGAGGAATAATTGAGGGCAGAATTTAGCTGGAGGAAAAGTCAAGGAAAATTACATCTTTTATTGGCTAACTAAAAAGATTACAATATGCAAGCTTTCGAGGCAACTCTGACCCCTTCTTCAGGCAAGATGGTTGAAAAGAAAAGAGCTGGGTGGTAATTGGACCGGATGGGCTAAGGGGGTAAATCAAGGAAGCTAGTTTTACAGTAAAGCCTTGTCCAAGGTGCATTTGGCTAATCAATGAAAAACCTGAAGGCTTTGTCCCGGGGGAAAAGAGGAGGGCGTGATTAATGCCTTGCATTAGGTTTAGGATAATTCTTGTCATGATGCGATGATTTCATGTGTTTTACACATGAAATATTTTTTTTTTTTTGGCAACACAATCATGCTGCTGAATCATCAAGGAGGTAATAGTAACATAGAGAGTAGCAAAAAGAAACAGCAAAAGGTGCCCAAAAAATACTAAGAGCATAAACCAAATAACTTTGGGTCAAGCCTACAGGGTAAGGGAAGTGCCTGCCTTCCCATCCAGCTCCAGGCAACACAAAGTCCTTCAGAACTAACAATAATATTCTAGGACAAAAATACAGAAAATGGGATGAAAATAAAGGGAATGAAAAAGTTAATGTGTGAAAAAGGCCAAAAAAAAACCCAGCATAAATGATTGGCAATAAGCAAGGAATAAAATTTAAGCAGGATGGCATGTGGCTCTCTGGACAATCAGAAGAGCTGACAGTTTCTCCTTTGTATAGTCCTTTTAAAGCAACAAATGGCCAATGTGACTTCAGTCAATGGACCTACACTATCTAACGTACGAAGTGCCAGCACACCCATGTTTCACAATATATCAGAGTATGATGAGTATGATACAGTGGTGTCAAGAAAATGGAACAAAGTTGGAGTATCAGAGGACAGGTTAGCTCAACAAAGAACTAAACATCCCTTCATCACTGGTGAACCACCCAGATATGTGACTACATACAGAGATAATAAATAAATCATGATAAAATAAATAAACTCTTGTTTCAGAATTACATAAATTTAAACTTCACCACAAAACAAATTGATCACAAAAAACTACACCTTGTATTTGATACTAATAGGCATAATCTTTGATTTCAGAAGAAGCTTGATCCCATTCCATAATTCATCAAAACTATTTATCCCATTTATTGGAGCTGGGTAAATATCCTACAATGTCTGATATAAGACTTCCAACATCAGTCACATTTATACAACTCAAAGGTATCCCGAAGCTCTGTACAAAACATGATCCAAAGAGTTCAAATATAATTGGGCCCCCAGGACTCTCTTAAAATAAGACAAGGTCTAATGGCAGTGAGGGATGGTAACCTGCACCAAACATTACAATCACAGACTAAGATAACTCTCGACTAAAAGTAGTGGGTGAACCGTCTCTTATGCCGAAGAAAAACTTTATATTCACTATGGTTTAATAGGAAAGTCATTTAAAGTAATACTTTACTTTAAAAAACACTAAAAATATGCACTCCAGTTATAATGCTGGGCTATAACATTTAAGCTATTCTACTTTCTGTAAAATATCCCTGTAGTGTTGTAAATGTACAAAATTGTAAGTCTATATTGCAACTTGTTTAGCAATGTCTGTAAAATGAAGCTTTTCTTTTTTCCCCCTAGGTTGTTTCATAAGGAAAGCCCATGTTTTCCAAGTATTCCAGATAGTCCTGGACAGCTTCCTGGATCCTGGCAAAAGCCCCAGGAGGTTGGCTGTTCCTAAATCAAGCATCTGGAAGCAATCAACATAAACAATGGCGTCCTCGGAGCTGGAACCCCTAACTCAGCTCCCTTGGGATGTTAATCCAGAGAACACGAGAATATTAAAACTATTGGACACCATGTGGTCAATTACTCCAGACTAACAAACCTGAGCTTTTTTCCTACTTTTTGTTTAGTTTGGCACAGCAGCCCAGATTCACTGAGAAGCCCAGCTGCTATTGCAAACAGACAGAAAAAAAAATAGGGGCCATAAAATTTACCTTTTACATCTTCATTACTAAACATTATCTTTGATCTTCAATTCATTCACCACAACATGTTACTGGAGGGATGTTTGAAACTGCTTTTAACTAAATGACGTTGTTCATGGGAATTAAAAAAGACAGCGCTAAACAAAATCCGGCTTTTCAGAAAGTTAGCCCATTTCTGCAACAGTCACAAAATTAATCATTCAGCGGAGGGACACTGCTGGTCCTGCTCATGTCCAAAACAAACATTTTTGTGGTTTTAGTAAGAAATGGAAAAGAATGTACTGTTCAAGCTCACGCCATAACGGCTGCTACATCTCCAAAGAATCAAGCATCAGACAATACTGTCACGTTTGGCCATTCGCATCCAACCATTCCTATATTTCAGTTTAATCCTCCAAAAGCAAAAGGGTTTCTTTCACTGAAATATATCTGCCAAAATGACATTCTTGCTTCCACTTGAAAAAGCACAGTTCATAGGATGGGAAATATACAATATCGGTTTACTTTTTTGGCACTCGCTGATTTTGGCACATTCGGCCACTTTATTAGACTAATACCTTTTAATCCAGCCGTCAGACAAATCTGGCCAAGAAACAAGATACTACACCCGCTTACCTTAAGACTGTTTATTCAGCTTAGGAACACTTGAGTGAAAACATAAGCAGTGACAAATGCAATATTACATTGTGTGACATGACTTTCAAAGAAGATTATCAGCTTTAAAACCAAGTTGCTCTGCACACCTGGTGAAATGCAGTTTTTTTAAACCTTGGGAATCACAATCCTTGCTCCCAGAGGCACGACTTAACCACTAAATAAAAAAGGTGAACTTCGAATAAACCCAGCTACACAGCTATGCATTCAGTTTCCCTTCCTAGTGGAACATTTCTCCTCTTTCTCGTAGACAGCTAACTGTGAAGGTGTGCGTCGTGAATGTTTCAAGAATTTGTATGGCCCAGCTCGGAAGCAGAGCTAATGAAATAACAGAATTCCCTGTCTGTTTTCCTAAAACATATGGTGTGCTTTCAATTGCCATATTTTTACTGCCAATATGAATCCACCCAGTTTTAGAACTATTTCCCATGGGTCTAGATCTCTGAGTACCAGAGGCTGCCTCGATTTACAATGCATACTCTCCATGTGGAATGCGCACGAAACAGCGTCGTCACAAATCAAAATCAGCAGTGCCTTAAACATACAATCTGATTTTGTCAAGTTTCACTTCTTCCTGGAGCTATATGAAGGCTGTCTTTCCATTACAGTCAGTTACATCAACAAATCTGCTTTCAAGTTAGCCTGTGACATTATAAAATGACGACTTTACGAATAGCCATGCCAAATTCCCTGTGCTTATCATTTTCAATTTTAAGGAAAGCAGATTTCTTTAGACATTTATTAAAACTTGTAAAACAATGTATTTTTTTGTGTGATGTATAATTAGACTTGTTATTTTGTTGAGCAAAGAAGATAATTGAACATCTTATTAAATAGATGAGGCTAAGAATGATTCATATTCTAGAGGGTGTCACTATCTTTAAAAGAGGTGATGTGATGACGTGGTGCATTTTGTATCAACAACTCACGTAGATGTTGGTTATCGATGTTGCAAATTGCAAGGCGGTGCTTGTGAAAAGCCAGGTGCTGAAACCAAAACAATGGCAAAGAAAACTGCACTTCAATTGTTAAGGTACAGCAAAGTGAAGAAGGATTATTGATATGAGAAAGTGAAAAGACCACATGATGAAAAACATGGTTTGAATGAAGGTAGGACAGTCAGAGGACAAAATCAGGAGCATGATAATAACCAAGAGCAGAAGGACAAGAAAAGAAACGAGAGTCAAACCAAACCTAACACTAGGGTCTATTTAGGACTAAAGATAACTACACTAAAGATTTTAAAGATGTTTTTATCCACTAAAGGATAGTGCATATCAAAACTGCCACCATATTTATAGAGTCACTTCCCTGATGTCATGACAGTCACAATCACATGACACATCTAAACCAATGAAAAACAAGATGGGAAAAAATGAAGTCTTTGTCAAAAGAAATTAAAACAAATTAAATCTTAAAAATGAAATCCTAGTAGTAAAAAACCTGAAGAGACGAAAGTATATGTATAAAAAGTATTAGAATATTACAGCAATAATTGTAAATTGTACTCATTGTAAATGTAAATAACGATTAAATATTTGCAAAATTTCAACGTTAACCTTGATGATGACTGATGTATTGTAAATATCTTGGAATAACAACTTGTTTGAGAAACAACAGAATCCTGGCAAAAATTCTAAGGTATATTTTTAAAATTGGGAGCTACAAGCTGCAACAACAAGACTCCTGAAAGGACATTACCTGCATTTGACCATCTGTTTCTCACATCCCCTTTAACTAGGTTTGAGTGCTCTTAGCAGTTACAGCCGTATTTCATGTGTTATATGTTACCACATCCATCACTGGTGGTCTCATTCCTTCCACCTCTTCATGTAGGCATTGCTTGCGTTTAACCCTACAATCATATAGCAACTTAACTCACCTGTCTTAAACACCTGGCTGTATCTCCTTCACACCATTTGTCTCCACACTGCTCTCATCTGCCTCTCTCACAGTTAAACCATAAACATGTGCCCATTTTGAGTGCACTTAATCCACTTGAAACAGATCAGGGTCATAGCGGCTATAGCCTGTCCTGACAGCATTGGATGCAATGTGGTAACCAAGTATGAACATAACACTTTATCTTGAGAGAGTACTGTCTGAATTTTTATCTATTTAAATACTCGAGTTCACGTGTGAGAATGTGAGCCAATTTAGGTTAACATGAATGAGCTGATCTGTCTGTAGTTTTAATTTGGCTATCATCCATCCATTTACTGAACCTGCTTACTTCAGTCCAGCCTCTGTGTAGCAAAAGCCAACGGCATCAGGAGTAAGGCAGGAGCCAATCCTGGACATCATAGGGTACACTCACTCATGAACACGGGGGATCAATTTATAGTCGCTAATTAGTCTAACTCTGTATTTCTGTGATGTGGGAGAAAAAACAGAGCACCAAAAAAAAATAACAGGACACCGAGCACACTCAATACAGAAAGTGACATGGCCATAATTTGATCCCAGTCTCCTACAGGGCTAACCACTGACTGCTCATTTTTCCTTTACAGTAATAATTCTTCGAAAATGATCATTATTATTGATATCACCTGGGATCCAAATTACAAAGTTAAAGTGCATATTTGAGAAGCAGACAGCAATCAATTTATCTGATTTATTTTTTAAATAGTCATTATTTTGTCCACCATATACGTTTCACAAGATTTGCATGCTCTTGTAAAAAAAAGTTCAGAAGAAATTCTTTGACTGACTAGGATTAGCTTTTTGTTAAATGTAGGAGTCCGGGCTTATGAATTAAGATTAATTTCATTTTCAAGCAATTTCCTGGATATCTGCAAACCACCAATATAACAAACTAGCATAATGAAATGGCTGTTTAGTAAATGGGCACACTGGTACCATGGTAAATCTGTCTGTTTCAATCATGTGCAATCAGGAGCCTCTCTTCACCACATATGCTAGTCCTTATGTCCCTCTTTCTTTGTGCTTCTTGTTGCCTTTGTTCAACACACATTGCAGATCTTTTGTGGAAAAGGGATGCTGATGTTAAATTTAATTATGCTAATTAGTTCTGTTTACGTGGTATATTGTCAGTATGCAAAATAGCCCTTACTACATAATCTACTATGTAATTATATATATATATATATATATATATATATATATCCATCCATTTTCCAACCCGCTGAATCCGAACACAGGGCCACGGGGGTCTGCTGGAGCCAATCCCAGCCAACACAGTGCACAAGGCAGGGAACCAATCCTGGGCAGGGTGCCAACCCACCGCAGGACACACACAAACACACCCACACACCAAGCACACACTAGGGCCAATTTAGAATCACCAATCCACCTAACCTGCATGTCTTTGGACTGTGGGAGGAAACCAGAGCGCCCGGAGGAAACCCACGCAGACACGGGGAGAACATGCAAACTCCACGCAGGGTGGACCCAGGAAGCGAACCCGGATCTATAATAATAATAATTCATTACATTTATATAGCGCTTTTCTTAGTACTCAAAGCGCTATCCACACAGGGAGGAACCAGGAAGCGAACTCACAATCTTCCACAGTCTCCTTACTGCAAAGCAGCAGCACTACCACTGCGCCACCTGTGAGGACAAATCTCCTAACTGCGAGGCAGCAGCGCTACCACTGCGCCACCGTGCCGCCCTATATATATATATATATATATATATATATATATATACAGTGGTGTGAAAAACTATTTGCCCCCTTCCTGTTTTCTTATTCTTTTGCATGTTTGTCACGCAAAATGTTTCTGATCATCAAACACATTTAACCATTAGTCAAATATAACACAAGTAAACACAAAATGCATTTTGTAAATGGTGGTTTTTATTATTTAGGGAGAAAAAAAAATCCAAACCTACATGGCCCTGTGTGAAAAAGTAATTGCCCCCTGAACCTAATAACTGGTTGGGCCACCCTTAGCAGCAATAACTGCAATCAAGCGTTTGCGATAACTTGCAATGAGTCTTTTACAGCGCTCTGGAGGAATTTTGGCCCACTCATCTTTGCAAAATTGTTGTAATTCAGCTTTATTTGAGGGTTTTCTAGCATGAACCGCCTTTTTAAGGTCATGCCATAGCATCTCAATTGGATTCAGGTCAGGACTTTGACTAGGCCACTCCAAAGTCTTCATTTTGTTTTTCTTCAGCCATTCAGAGGTGGATTTGCTGGTGTGTTTTGGGTCATTGTCCTGTTGCAGCACCCAAGATCGCTTCAGCTTGAGTTGACGAACAGATGGCCGGACATTCTCCTTCAGGATTTTTTGGTAGACAGTAGAATTCATGGTTCCATCTATCACAGCAAGCCTTCCAGGTCCTGAAGCAGCAAAACAACCCCAGACCATCACACTACCACCACCATATTTTACTGTTGGTATGATGTTCTTTTTCTGAAATGCTGTGTTCCTTTTACGCCAGATGTAACGGGACATTTGCCTTCCAAAAAGTTCAACTTTTGACTCATCAGTCCACAAGGTATTTTCCCAAAAGTCTTGGCAATCATTGAGATGTTTCTTAGCAAAATTGAGACGAGCCCTAATGTTCTTTTTGCTTAACAGTGGTTTGCGTCTTGGAAATCTGCCATGCAGGCCGTTTTTGCCCAGTCTCTTTCTTACGGTGGAGTCGTGAACACTGACCTTAATTGAGGCAAGTGAGGCCTGCAGTTCTTTAGACGTTGTCCTGGGGTCTTTTGTGACCTCTCGGATGAGTCGTCTCTGCGCTCTTGGGGTAATTTTGGTCGGCCGGCCACTCCTGGGAAGGTTCACCACTGTTCCATGTTTTTGCCATTTGTGGATAATGGCTCTCACTGTGGTTCGCTGGAGTCCCAAAGCTTTAGAAATGGCTTTATAACCTTTACCAGACTGATAGATCCCAATTACTTCTGTTCTCATTTGTTCCTGAATTTCTTTGGATCTTGGCATGATGTCTAGCTTTTGAGGTGCTTTTGGTCTACTTCTCTGTGTCAGGCAGTTCCTATTTAAGTGATTTCTTGATTGAAACAGGTGTGGCAGTAATCAGGCCTGGGGGTGGCTACGGAAATTGAACTCAGGTGTGATACACCACAGTTAGGTTATTTTTTAACAAGGGGGCAATTACTTTTTCACACAGGGCCATGTAGGTTTGGATTTTTTTTCTCCCTAAATAATAAAAACCATCATTTAAAAACTGCATTTTGTGTTTACTTGTGTTATATTTGACTAATGGTTAAATGTGTTTGATGATCAGAAACATTTTGTGTGACAAACATGCAAAAGAATAAGAAATCAGGAAGGGGGCAAATAGTTTTTCACACCACTGTATACACATATATATATACTGTATACTATATAATAAAATGCTACTGTCTCTACATATGTATTTGTATCTGGTCCCTCAGAGCAATCTGATTGGTCAATTTGACTTTATTGACATGACCACCAGAGGAATTGCCAGGCAACAAAGGTTGAGGCACATGTGGAGGAGTAAAGACATAGGAGTAATGCTGAAAGTCGCCTTCTAAGACAGAAAGTATTTGCAAGAATACCAATTATATTTTCATAGTGGGTAATGGGAGCTGTGTACTATTGGTGGTAGTCAAAAAGGAAACAGGAGGCAAACAAGGCAACTCAAAATGCCTGAGAAGCAGAGTTTATGGGAACGTGCTCAAGAAGAGTCCAGACACCCAAGGAAACTGAGGAAAGGCGTACAAGGAACGCTCAAGGTGCACATATGGAAAGAGTTATCAACTGTTTTAAAATTTATTCTATTTCTTTCACAAGTATAGTGGCTAGTATGCAATTGACCAGATATAAAGAATGTGATGAGTGAGGATATGCTTATCTTAAGTAGACAAATCACATTACACCTGGATATATAGTCTGCAAACAAAAACCATAACAGCATCAAGCCAAAAAAACCTTTTCATGACTTATATAAGCATTGATGCTGTCTGTCAAAGATTGCTTTCATGTGCACACCAACTTCTTTTAAAGTGTGTGCCAATCTCCAACTGACTGCTGGGAATTGAAGTCCCCTTTGCAGCACTTTGCAAACTTGTATGTTCAACAACAACACTGAACTCTAAGAGAATAACAAGACTCATTATTTCACATTTACATTTTTATAGTTCATAGGAAATGTTTCCAAAACTGGTAAAAACTGGGAACAGGGAAACACAGCTACCTATTGCTGTTCCCAATCTGAACACTGTCAGCATAACGGTTTCAGAAATTGATGTTACACCCTTCAGCATCACTGAGATGATGCAAACTCACACTAATGCCTAGGTGGTGTTCCGATTTATTCATTTCCTAGGAAAATTTCTACCCTCTTTCTCAAACCCTCCTGATTTAAAATATGAGTGCTCCTCTTTAGCTCCTCTGAGCCCTGGCCCCAGACCCCACCTCATATATCATACAGTATACTGTATATTGTACACTATGTCTAACACGGTGTTATATTATTGCTGTGAATCAAGCTGTTAATTGTACTTTAAAAAAATAATAATTACATACCAAAGTTTCCAGTGCAGAGATTCTGAACGGATTTAGAAATATGAAATACAAAAACCTCTACAAAATAGACACACATTTAAACACATGTACAGTACAGGATCTATACTTTAATAGGTAGAATTCAGTGCTGGATTACATAAAGCACAATCAAATAAAAAAAACACACTGTAACAATAAGTTTCCATTTGTTTTAGTCCTTCTAAGAGCCAGAGAGCTTTGCTACTATTCTGCAAATGTGTTTTCCTAAATTCCTTCCCTTTGGCTAACATAATTGTGTAAGACATATATTTAGGGCTAATAACTGTGTTACAGGAACACCTCCGCCCAACCGTTGTGATAGAAACAGAGAGGCTGCGTCTGGCAAATGTCTCAACTAAACAAAGCCTGAATCTGCTATTGTTTTCTTTTTAAGGTGTATTACGGCTATTACCACCAGTAACTAAGGAAGCCCAGTGGTGAAGCGATTAGTGCTGCTGTCTCCTGGAGAGTGAGCTTAAATCCTGAACTTTTGCAACTCCCCATGTCTGTGTTGGTTTATAACAACATACTATGATTAAACTAATACTTTAGTTTTCCTACATACCCTAAAGACAGGTGTGTTAAATAAATTAGCAAACTTTAGAGGACTCATATGATTGTGGAGTTATCTGATTACGTTCAGGTCTTTTCTGGGTACTTTCCTCCAAAACCAATATGTGATTCAGCATTTCGAATTTGTGTGTTTGCTAGGATAGGATTTGCTTATCATAATCCAATCTAGGATACTCTAAATCACAATAATAAAAGGATGATGTGTTATTTCTAAAGTATACCGCAATATCAGAACTTGAAATCCATTAAATAAGGACCAAATTCTTGTGAAACACCAGAGCAGTGTCACCAGACCAGTCCAAATCAAATCAAAGAACTGAGTTCCCCACATCGGCATCTCATAACACACCTTATGGTAACTTTCTGCAAAGCCACGAGAGGGCTTTGTTTACAGATTATCCCCCATTTATTTAACCACACGAGGTCTCAGTTGTACTTTTGTACTGTTACGAGAGAATGATGAGATGATGACTTTTATATGTTCTCAGTAATGCCACACCCTGGGCAACCATTTTCTTCACTCAGCTAATGTAATGCTCTGGCACTCATTTCCAATATTCTCTGGAACCTTACTTCAGACTCACATTTCCTTTTTTCTCTAGTTTGCTGTGTACTCCACAACCCTGACTGCTCTTCTGACATGACTTCCACTCCCCTATGGTTCATGTCTGCCAATGTCAGTGAAGAATCCCCCTAGGACAGGGTGTCCACTCACATGCATTGGGCTATAATCTTACAAACTGCTATGACAAAATAAAAAAATAGCAGAAGCAAAACAAAAAGTATTGGAAAATGGAAACAAAAATTAATAAAAGTCAAAAACTATGAAGGGTAAAAGGCAAAAAAAATAATAATACATATACATGATGGCAAATCTCAATATGCAACCCAAACATGTTACTCAATTAAAACAAAAAGTCTTGACTCCCTGAAAAGTTTAATTTCTAACTAAAAGAAGGAAATGATTTACAAAGCATCCATAGTGCTGGTTTAAACAAGGTAGTAATGGGCCATTGTTGCAATGAAGAAGCTCAATACAGTACATTCAAAATGTTGGTGCCCGCAAGAAACAAATTGCAAAGTGAAAATAAAAAATGATAAGGAAAAGTAATAATAAGTCCAAAACAACAAAAGAGTAAAAAAAATGAAAGTTAAAGTCCAGTGATGTGCAGAAAGTAGAAAGAATGCACATCTTTGGGATGTGGAAGGAGAATGTACAAAATCCACCAATGCATCAACAGGGAAGAAGATTTAAACTTACAGTATAATGCTGGATCTGTGAAGAAAGATGTAAATGGCACTCTTAAACTAATGATTAATAACTACTCAAAGACAGAAAAGTGAGGATAAATTTATGAACTTCATTAATGTGCGTAGACCTTTTCAAGGACATACATCTGGAAAATTACACACAATAAAATAGAACATTGATTAAAGTTAAAAAATACAATTTGCAAATGTGAAACATCACAAAGAACGATTCTTCATTTAAATATCTGAAAGAGTGTTCATATCTACTTTACAATAAGAGTGGTGTGGTGCATGCTTTTCTCCATTCTTCTTGCACTCTTCGGTGCTATCTTTCTCCCTTTTTCCTTAAAGAGACTCATTTCATGATGCATGTAGTTTTATTCTATAATTGGTTGCCCTTCATTTGCCCTACTGTAGATTCAGGTCGCAGTCTTACAGTCTCCTTGATAATGTACTCTTTCCTATTTCATTTTCCCGTAAAACTCCACTCAGTCCAGGTCTTTTCCGTATGCGTGACTGCAGTATGTGTGCATGGTTTGTGAAAGCTTTGATCGTGAACACCTGCAGGAAAACGGCTTGCAAAATGAGCTCATATACTTCAGTTCTAAGAACAATCATGTGTTCTTGCCAGGCGTTCATCTGTGTTGTTATTTTGTTTCTTGAATAACTCATAAATAGCAAGATATTATTGCTGTTGTTTATTTTATATATGACATAAATCTGTGATGGATAGGTTCTTCTCTTCTATCCAAAAATGGATAGGCACTGGAACCTTGTGACCCTGGACTGCATACATTGAAAGGATGAATTAATAATATACAGTACATTCAGAGCCACAGCTCTACGTCAAGAAAGGACAGTTTGGAGAGAGATCTAGCAATGTTTCTTTTTATAAAGCTACAAGTCACTGCTCACATTGAGACCTGCTAAGGTTTAACATTTCATGTTGAGACAATTTTGTAGAAAGTTTAATCAACTTTTTCTTCACATTTAAAGAGATTTAACATTTTCAATTCCTTAAGCACCTTACTGATGACCTAATGTGTTTTTGTATATCATGGTTGCTTGAATTTCAGAAGATATCCATTCAGATACTGAAGACAAAAAAATTCAGTTGGCTTAGGGCAGGGGTCTCCACCTCCAGTCCTGGAGAGCTACTGTGGCCGCAAGTTTTCATTCTAACTCTTTTCGTAATTAGTGACCAGTTTATGCTTCTAATTAACTACAGTATTTCCCTTTATTTTAATTGCCTTTTCTTGAGACTCTGACCACTGAATTGATTCTTTTTACCTTAAACGGTGTCTAAACATAAATTTGATGTGAAGTGAGCCAACAGATGACCAACTAAGTTGGGGCCTCAAACTCCAAACAACTTCACTTCATTCAGTTTCTTAACTTGAAGCCAATTTTCGTTGCTGATTAATCTCGTTATTTAATTCTGCGGTGCTCATTCTGCCATGGCAGACGTTTCCAAAACTGTTGATTTTCTTTTTTAAGAGCGCTGTCAAAATGTTTTGTGGACCTGAGCAGATCAACATTACTGAGGCCTTCAGCTTTCTTTATTTTCAGTTATTGTGTGATGGATGCAGGTTGTTGTTTATGTGTTGGTTCATTTTGTGTCTTAATATTGTTTGGTTGCCAATTAATAAAAAAAAGAAATAATAAAGGGGTCTGAGTCTTAAGTTGTGCATCAATTAATATTAAGGCAAAGAGTTAATTAGCAGCAAAATGTGGTCACTAATTAAGAAAAGGGTTAGAATGAAAACCTGCAGCCACAATAGCTCTCTAGGACTGGAGTTGGAGACCCCTGGCTTAGGGGGATGAGCAGTGCCAAGAAAGGCTTTTCAATAAAAGTTAGGAACCAGTGTAGGTAGCCAAGCACTACCAGATGAAAGCATACATGTTACTTAAAATATTTATTAGAATATTACAAAAAGATTGACAAGAACAGGCCATTCAGTCTAACAAAACTCATCAGTTAGTTCCATCTAATTCCTCCTTCTATATCAACTCAAGTATTGAAGGTCCATAAAGTCCTACTCTCTACTTCGCTACTAATTTATTCCTTGTGCCTATGTCTCTCTGTGTGAAGAAAAACATTTGTGCAATAGTTACCCTCAACAAGTTTCCATCTGTGTTCTTGCTGAAGAACTTATTTTAAAGTAACAGCATGGATCCACTATACTAACTCCTTTAATAATTAAAAAAAAAAAAATCATGTCACCCTTAATCTCCATGTATTTAAACTGAAAAAATTCATCTCATATAATCTTTCCTCACAGTTCATATATATCACAGTCCTGGAATCAGCCTAGTTCCTCTTCTCTGCACTTTTTCTAGTGCTGTTATTTCTTTTTTGTAGCTCAGAGACCAAAACGGCAAATAGTACTCCAGATGAAGCCTCACTAGTGTGTTTCAAAGCTTAAGCATAACCTGCGTTGACTTTACAGCCTAACATTCTGTGAGCCGTATTGATAGATTCTGTGCACTGCCTTGATGTAGACAGACAAGTCCATTATGACTCCTAAATCTTTCTCATAAGGTGTATTTTCAAATTTCAGACTTTTCATTGTGTATAGAGTATGTTTAAAACTTTGTATTCACTTAAATTAAATGACACAGAAGAATCGTTACTTGGGCTGTAGTGTAAATGGCATGGCCCTAATGCTTATTGTTGTCTGGATGTAGCTGGGCTTTCCGAATGGTTCAAATGGAGTCCTACTAGTAAATCTAAAGACTAGTAAAACAGGCAGTAATCATGAGTCCCTGATTCTTTAAGGCAAAATAAGGGATAATGGTGTGACAGGGCAAGTAGCAACAGCAGGGTAATGTAGTACTGTGGGGTAAAAATATTTCAGGGCAACCCTAACCTCCAATGTAACACTTGGTATAACCCAGAGATTACCCTGGAAATGGTCTATAAATGTCTGAATCCTGAATGTGCTAGTTTAGCTGGTATTTGGTAGGAGAGTGAAGTGAAGGATCAATTGAAATAATGTACTGAAGCCTACACAGTGCAAGGGGGCAGTGTTTAGGATTATGTAAGGTCTATAAATGGGTGAGCCAGAATACCTAACCGTGGGTCAAACCAAGTGTTTTAAAGTAGATTAAGCAGAGCGCATTGAGCTTCCTAAATTGTACTTGCTTAGTGGTTGTTTTACTCCTTTCATCATTCCCATGTATTTAAAATAAAACACTTTGTATGTAACAGCTCTAACTCCATTTTAATTTAAGTCATGGCTGTTGTGATGCTCCATCACTATGCATACATACCATTTTCTAAGCCTGCTTAAACCAGTGCAGGCCCTCAGGAGAGTTGGAGCCTAACCCAGCAACCACAGGGCGCAAGGCACGAACAATTCCTGGATAGGGCACCAACCAATCACACAGTGAATACACATACGCACACACACATACACTGGAACCAGTTTAGTGTAACCTGCATGTCTTTAGACTATGCACTCGACGGAAATCCACACAGATATGGAGAGAATATGCAAACTCCTGGAAAGACCTTGGATGTGTATGTATATATACTGTATATATATAAATATATATTACAGTACTTTGACATTCATTAATTCAACCTTGAACCACCTGGAATTCACATCTTGAGATTCAAAGTAGCTTTGCATATTTACCCACGAGCTGTTAAAAATTCAAAGTGAAAAGCATGCACGACGTGTTGTTTAGAGTTCTAAACAGCAATGAATAAAGATTTGATGCAACAAAACTCAATCATAAAAATTGTCAATCACAATACATAAAGACGATAAGCTAGTTCATGCATCATTATACTCATTTGTATATATTTTATAAAGTTGGTGACCTACTTCCTTCTTAAAGTCATATTCTGATAAACAAGACTGTGACATGCAGTATCTTGTATGTTTGCCTTCAAATTATTTTAAATAAAGCACATATTGAAGGTTACAGTAGTGGAACTTAATGAGCAGGAGGTTGTAGGAGAATCACCATTGACACTATACCAGCTAACATTTATTAGTGTACCTACATTAGGAAGTAGTTATTATACAGCATATGGTCAATTCTGAAAGCTACACTCCAGTGCAGATAGGCAGCCACTTGGTCAGTCAATTCCCACATTATATACTTGAACAAATTGCAGTCCTCATGCATTGCTACATTTGAAAAAAATAATCCAAAATATATAATGGATGCAAATCTGGACAGTTTTCTAAAGGCACACCATTTTTGAAACTCTGCATTTTATTTCATGTTATGAATACGGTTTGGCTGTTTACAACTAAGCTGTTTGTAAGTAGCCTTCGTTTTCTCTTTGAAAAGTTTTCCAGTCATCAGGCATCTTAATTCATTGTCTCTGGCAGATATGATCATGTTGAAGAAAGAAGAAGTTGTCAGGGTAAAACCCGTCTGCAGATGCTCTTGGGTTAACAATTAAACAAATAATTCTTTAAAAGTTGTTACTGCTTATTTTGCTGGCTTAAGAGGCTGTGCCACAGTACAGGCTATCAATTGCTCCTCAGATGGTGCCATAGATAAATCTCATGTAGTCATGGAGCAGGCCTAATAAAGTGCAAGGAAGATGGGGAGACTGCGGAGTCTATCAGTGTGCCTGCTGTATCTGTTTTTGGTAGAAAGGTGACAGTATGGGGTGCTTTTTTTTCTTTTCTAAAAGATTGGACAGTGAGAACATTCCACTAGCTATATTGCAGGACATCACATATCTTTTCTAAGTTTTGTTTCCTTGTAAATTATGTATTCAATGATGCTTTTAAAATCTTGGTTATATACGCATTGACTCAAAAATGTATACATTTGACAATAAACCCCTAATTGATTAATACCATTTTCAAACTGACTTTCATGTTCTCCCTTTCATGTTTCAATTTGTGAAAACACTTAACAAGATGCATCACAAAATTGCCTTGCAAGCTCACTGAAACGTGGACACCAAAGTTTTGATTTAAGGGACATAGAAGCACCTGGATCTGCCTCATAGGTACACCTTTGGGATATGAAGAGAAAACCAGAGCACTCATGAAAAATCAGGACAGAATGTGTGAAATTCACACAGGTACTGTAGCACATGGGCTTGGATTCTAATCCACACTCCAAAGCCAAGATCCCACAACATTAACCACTGCACCCCGCTTGTCAGAGAGTAGAAATGCTATTATATATGTCCTGAAATACACTGTAAAATATGAAACTATGAACTACTTTGAATTAGGAATACATGGAAATTATTAACTGTTACTTCATGTTTTCAGCAAGTTTTTTGACACTTTCCTGACAGTGCTGAAGATAATGTCTTTTGTTGTGCCGCTGACTTTTTCTCAGTAATGCAGATTCCAAAGAAGACTGAGGCAGTTTTCTTTTGGGCACAGTGATTGGCTTGTTTTAGTGTCTATCACTTAGTGCAGCTGGCAGTGGATTAAAAAACAGGAAACGGCCTCTCACAGAATCAAATGTTAAGTAAGCAATGAGAACTTGTTTAAAAAGAAAGGCAGGAAATAGGTCTGCATATTCCTAATTTATCTAAACCCAGAATACACTGATTATAAAGTTCAACGATCCCCAGGAAGACGTTCATCAAAAGCTCTCGTGAGCACATTGCTGAACGTTTTCACATTGCTTCAGTGTCTGTGAGCCCAGGAAGGAGACTTACTGCAGCAATATAAGTGCCTGAAAGCGTTATCTATTTAAACAAGTCATGGGGACTTTTGATGGACATGCATCCTACGTAATCTATTATGAAATACGCTTATAATGGCCTGGTTTTTTTAAATCTATAAAAAAGGGTAATTCTGCTTGTCCCATTTTTCCTCTTTTCCCCAATCCCCTTGGACTAAATCCATCCACTTATCAGGGCTGAAGTGAGACACACATTAGCAAAACTTTCTCACAAATCATAAACACTGGAGTGGTCATATGTCTGGCATAATACATGTACTAGCAAAGTTTGTGTGGCTCAAAACAGAAGGCCTGCCATCTTGGAAATCAAGTTCACAATCAAGGAAAACTGCACAACGATAGCACTTTCCATCGCAGCTTCTAAAGACACAAATTACACTCACAATGCCAACTTCATCCAACCAGATTTTTTGGTGTATCTTTCAAGGATAAAATGTTTCAGTCTGCTGTCCAAACAGAAAAAAAAAACACAAAGCGTGAATCAGACCTAATGGCCTCATTTCTAACTTGATTTGAAGATCATGACCCATGTGTGGACATTAGATTCCTTGTGGCTACCCCTAGCAATTAGTATTAATAGCTTTGACCCAAACGGAACAAGCGAATGATGAAATGTAATTGAAAACAACACTTGTGGAAGCTGCAGTGAGGTGGTATGTTTGAGTCTGTTGTCAAGGAGAAGCTTCTTGGATGTAACAGAAATGAAACCATATATTCTGACATTACTGAGAAACAAGTAATGTAATCTGAAGTGACAAATAAAAAATTACTTGAAAAAATGCAGTCTTGCATTTTCCTTTTAACACAGTTAGTTACAACGTACCATTAGTATGTATCATAACAAAGCTCACAATACTTCATGTATGCCAGCCAATTAATCTCCTTTGCATTAAATTCATACATTGTACAGACATCAAAGAAAAATATGATTAAAGACTAAAATGAAAAATTAGGATTGTGCTTTTAGTCCTGCAGTGTAAGCGTAGCCTAAGTCAATCTTTAGCAACATACGGTGTCTTTATTAGAGTACTGTACAGTATACCTGAATTTTTTCTGTTTGCTGGCTCTGTATAAAATCTATACATCAAAATAATGAGCTTTTCTGGACTAAATTACTAGGAATAGTATTATTAAATTATTTTTATAAAATAACATTTATTATAGTGTTATTAAGGACATCACCTACACTGTACATATTGTATACACTCACCAGCCAATTTATTAGTAGGTACTACTTGCTAGTACCGGGTTGGACCACCTTTTGCATTCAGAACAGCCATAATTCTTCATTTCATTGATTCAACAAAGTGCTGGAAGTATTGGATCATATTGACATGATAGCATCATGCAATTTCTGATGATGTATACGCTACACATCCATTATGTGAATCTCCCATTCCACCACATCCCAAAGGTACTCTATTGGATTAAGATCTGGTGACTGTGGAAGCCATTTGAGGACAGTGAACTCATTGTCATGTTCAAGAAACTCATTGTCATGTTCAAGATGATTTGAGCCTTGTGACATGGTGCATTATCCTACTGGAAGTAATCATCAGAAGATGGGTACACTCCAGGCATAAAGGGATGTACATGGTCATTAACAATAATCAGGTAGGCAATGGCATTTAAAGCTCATTTGGCATTAAGAGGCCCAGTTTGTGCTTCGAAAATATCCTTCACACCATCAGCCCACACCAGCCTGAATTGCTGAAACAAGGCAGGATGGATCTACAGTATGCTTTCATGCTGTTGTTGCCAAATTCTGACCACACCTTCCAAATATCACAGGAGAAATTGAGACTCTTCAGACCAATATTTAACCAATCTTCTATTGTCCAATTTTGGGGAGCCTGTATGAATTGTAGGCTCAGTTCCCTTTTCTTAGCTGGCAGGAGTGGCACTTTGTGTGGTTTCCTGCTGCTGTTGCCCATTCTCCACATTGTTAACTATTACTGAGCAAAACATCATTCTTCATCTCTATAAGGATTTTTTAAAATGTAACAGGTGTATCCAATATGAGTGGACCATTCAGTTGGATAACTTTGTTTTAATATCTCTTCCAGTAGCAGAGTGATGTACCATGTTAGCCATTTATGGATGCAAAGAGACGTGAAGCAAAATTCCACTTTTGAGTTAGCCAATAGAAGGTGCTATTTTGCTTCACTTCTCATAACATCTCTTCCAGAATTTTTTACAAAAGTCATCAGGATTTCTGCATTAACTATGACCGAAACATGATTTTCGGAGTACTTCCTGATTTCACACTTAATTGTACTTTTCTCTGATTACTCTACTTATCTGGAAGAACCAGAGGATAACCACTATTAAAGGCTTTCAGAATGTTGAAGGCCCAGATTAGATTATTATGTGCCATTCAATTCTAAAGGAAAGACAGTTTCTCTTGGGCCTTGTCCACATTTCTACGTTTTCATTTAAAAATAGCGTTTTAACTAAAAATGTAAAAATCTCTAGCCACATTAGCAATTTCATATCTTTTACAAAGGTATCTACATCCACACTAAAATGACTAAAAACGTACACGACATAGACATTTGTCTACACTGGGCATGTGCGGATTGGTGGAAAAATCCTTATCGGGAAAGTAGCGCTGCCAGTCATATTATTCACGTTTTTCTTATTTGGCAGCATTCAAATTGTGCAAAATGCAATTTAGATGCATGCAGGTAAGCAACAATACCAGCTCCATGGACAGCAACTCCTCTATGTCAGCTATTTTTGAACAAGGTTTTCTTCAGTGAAGCATGACCAATCAAGGAATAAGACATTGTAATGAGAAGTATCCAATCAGGGAAGGGCTACTTAATAAGCACCAAAAAATGAGTGCGAATGAGTCTGCATTTTCAAAACCATACATTTTTAGCCACCCTCCCTGAAAAACCAAAAAAAGTCTCCAATTTTGGGGGATAAAAAGGCCTGGGTAGTGTGAACGAAAGGTGAAAATGGTGACTTATGTTTGTGTTTTTAAATGAAAATGTAGTAATGTGGACATAGCCTTGGTCTATTAAGTGTGAACACTCTCTTCATTTGAGGGATGCACTTTACTGTTCTTCTTGGCATACCTTCTTGTATAAACTAGACCATCATGGACATTTATGCAAGTAAAACGTTCACACTTTTTCTGTACATGTTACACTACTATACTACTACTACTTTACCATCTATGTGTTAAAGAGGTAGAGGACCTTGGACACACTTGTGGTCGTCATAGACCCTCCAGCACATTTTTATAATAAGTCATCTTTGAGTAATCATCCTTTCATTTCCAAAACATGCTTAATTCAGTTGAGGATCACAGGATGTCCTCCAAAAAACTGCAAACAGCAGTATGATAAAAATGTGATAAGTAAAAAATACAACACACTTTTTAAAGTCTATGATACAGTTTGTATTTCTCCTAACACATCATTCACTCGCATGGCATGACTCTTCATCATGTAAATGCTTTGTAGTTTCTACACTGCCAAGGCAGGCAATTTGTGAAATATTCTAAATTATAATAAGAAGTGAAATTCCATATGCAGAAGAAGTATAATATAATGATGTAAAAATATACACTTTTCATTAAAAAGCTTTAACAGCTTGGTTTAAACTTTGAACATGGCTACCATGAACCATCTACTTTGTATTTATGTTGGTTTGACTAACTTTGCCTGGCTCACAGTTGCATGAAGCTCTCGTGACTGATGTCTAACTGTATAAAAGCCTTCTTACCATGAGTTGTATAAAGAACAATAGGCTTCATCTTTCAAAACTGAACTGCCAGGCTGTTTTGGCACCTTTTATGTAAACTTTTTAGCACACTTTCAAGTACTGTAATGCTTTTCATATCTTCTAAACTGACTGTTGTTCAGTTTTCATCTAAATCATATTAATCAGTAAAGGCAATTGATGTGAATAAATAACACCTAATGTTTACACACATTTTAATTAATTTCATAGCCAAATGAATATATAAAGAACCTATTTAACAAAGTAGTTGCCCCCATCAAAAAAGTGGTAAAATTAAAATAGTGGTCAAATTATGTCAGCAAAAAGAAATGTTAGCAGTATTTAATTTCATTGGGTCTTACAGAACAATCAGACCTAAAGCATTTAAACCAGGCAGCTCCAAAATAATAATACAGTACTTCCAAGAATGCCGGCTTGAAGACCTAATAAAGGCAATCATTACATGCATTACAGAGAAAGGACATCTTAGCCAGCAGGGTACATCAAGACTGGTTATACACTATCCTCCATCCAAAGTCAATGGCCAATCTGAAAATATATGCTATGGAATGATGGCCAGACAGGTGAGGAAAGCAAAAACTTAAGCTGGCACAGATGCTGGAGAAAGTAAACCGCAAGGGTTTCTAAGGGAAAAAGACCACCCAGAACCCCTGGCATTCTACAGTACTTAAATGTGACAAAGTTAATATCTAAATATGATGCAATGTTCTTGTATATTTGATGAAGTAGGTAACCTCTTAAAAAGGCAAATTTGAAATATGAAGAGCTGTAGTACATTAACTGAACGTATTTAAATAAACAATGCAAGCCAAAGACATGTCTGGAATTCCTCCACTGCATAAACTTCAAATTGCACTTTTTCATATGAACTGATAATGCATGAAGTAAAGTAAGATTTCTTTTTAGTTTGACACAGGAAATAGACCAATTTTGCTGTGCTCTATTAATAAAACAAGGGAAAACAAAAATTAAAGCTGTGTAAATCTGCACATGGTGATTAAGGTGGCTGCCATCTTAAACAAATCTGCTTTTTATCTCCTTGTCTTTTTTCCCTGTGTTTTGGAGCCCTGCCTGTGAAGATGGAGGCTACACCAGGGACTACTCTCCACTATTTAGTTTCACTGCATATTTGTATAACCTACTAATGTCATTGATTGTATACATAGACCTTCCTATTAAGATACAAAAACATTCCATACACAGGGGAAGTAATGGAGAAGTTGAGCTGTATTTTCATGTGGTTTCTTATACCTATTCAGGTTGGTGCTTTACTTTTATTCCTTTATGTAAAAGCAAGTTTTTCTTATATAGGATGAAAAAATCAATTGATATGGAACCTAAGATACGTTATTAACACTAGTCAGTATATGCAACCTTCATGGTGGTATAAACTGTAAATATAATTGAATGGTATCAATTTTAAAGTAGCTCATGGAGAAACCTTTTAATAATATCAAATGGAGGAGGCATTCAAAATAATTTCTTGCTTTCCATATTGGTTTAAAACCTGGAAATATATAACCTTAAAATAAAGCAACATACAGTACCGGTATATGCAAAACTGACTAAAATATCTGATAAGCTTGTACCTAAAAGGGAATAATGTATAATCATTTAACTTCCATCAATCCCCTTCAACTACTTCTGCACACTTTCAGCTTCTGTTCATTTTTTCCTTGTTGGCTGCTTATCCTCCTGTGCCATCTCCTGGTACTAATTGGCTAATTTCATGTTTTCCTGAGAGTATGTTTAGGATCAGAAGAAGAAGAGCTCAGAACTGTTGTGACCAAATGGTAACTCTTTGCTCTTCTAGCTGTTATGGAAAACCACAACCTCATCCTGAAATTGGAGAATACCAGGCATCAAGAGGCAGCATAGCAATGCAGTTCCAAGGCAGATCTCCAGTAATTACAGATGAAACAACAACATAACCCTCTATTTATTTTTATACCAATTTTTTCAAATATAGGATTATGGAGCAATAGCACCTTGCCTAGCAGTAACAGGCACAAAACAGGAACCATCCCTGAATGGACGGTCATTCCTCCATGCACACACATTGATTCAAGTTCAGTTTAGAGCTAATAAAATGAGAAAAATCATGTTCTTGAACTGTGGAGGAAAATGGGATCCCTTAGAGGAAAGCTGTATGAACACCAAGAGACCATAAATACTCTAATGAGAAGGCTTCCCCAACTAGTTCTCCTTTTGTGGCCATCATTTATAAGATACAAAGACTGGCAATAGATTCCTTCGGACTATTAGTGAATATATACTAGCATTATAGATGATTAGACTGTGTTTGAGGAGCAACATTAAGGCAGCAAATTAGATATTTTTTCAAATAAAAGGGTGGCATCTACAGCCAATAAGGTCCTAAAAGAATGGCCACTAGGAAATTCAACCAGTTAGATAAACATGTAATTAAAATTTTTTAAAAAAATCTCATGGATTTCTGTCTTCCCAGAAACATCACCATTATTTTACCATTGTTTTCATTCCTCTTTGTCTCATAAAGTTATGGTTGCAACACAATGAGTTAGCCTGAATAAGACACCCTGTCTCTAGCAAACGTCCTGTAGCTCCTCCTTGGGGAAAGGCTAATGGAGAGATGTACTGTAATCACTACATTTGTCATGTGTCCTAGGAAAGCTGCAGGTTGCTGTCAGGAGGGCTCAGAACCTGTAAGGTGAGGTGAGGGTTAGATGAAGTGCCAATCAGGCTGGAGGCATCAGACTGATCACACAAACATACATTCAATAAATTTGCAAAGGTAGGGTCTAGTTCGGGATCTTTGATAAAACTACAATCTGTCATTATGTAATCTACAATTATGCAAAATGGCACATTTATAAATTTTGGAACAACCAAATAAAATCTTTTAACACAAGTTCTAATGTTCTGAATCTCCCCATGTGATTAATAACGTTTATCTAATCTAATCTAATCTAATCTGATGTTTAGGATTCTAACATAACTATAGCCCTGTCCACACTACTACTTTTTTGTTTAGAAATGCAAACATTATTCTTCATGTTTGCCTTTTGCCCATGCTACTCCAGTGCCTTCAACCCCCATAAACAAAGACTTTTGAAAACGTTCTTCAAAACGTTATACTTCGAAAATGCAGCCTCAGCATTGCACTGAGGGTAAGAGAAAACACACATGCTGTAATCATAACCTTTTTAGTTATTGTGCTTATTATGTGGCCCTTCCCTAATTGGATCCGTGTCAATTCCTAATCAGTCACCCTTCACAGAAGAAAACCATATTCCAACTTACAGGGCATAGAAGAATTGCTTTCCATGGTGCTTGTTGTGTTGCTTATCTGTATACATCTAAATTACATTTTGAACAGTTTGAATGCTGTTTACATGCACAAAAGGCAAATAATTTACTGATCACTACAGCTTTGTGATAAATTCCTTGGCCATCCCTTCAAGGATGGCTCTGCAGATGCATACGTGCCCAATGCGGGTGAATGTCTTCTTTTTTCCTTGACTAAAAGCTAAACAATTATGAGATCTAAAATTGAAATGAATGACCAGCTAGCTCGGGGTCTCAAACTCGGTTCCAACCAATTTCTTCACTGGAAGTCAATTCTTGCTATTAATGAAACATCTTATTCAATTCTTTGGCTTGTTAATGTTCTCATTCTGCCACTGACATTTCTAACTGCTGACCTTCACTTATTCCTTCCATGTACTTTATTGAAACAGATTATTTATTTATTTATTAGACACCTTTAACCAAGGATAATGAATGATGAATATTGGGTGTAAATTGTATCAATTTAGCTGGTCACCTTTTGACTCTCTTTCAATTTCATTGTTGTTTGTCTGCTGATTAAAGGAATACTCCACCCAAAAATGTTATTTTTTTTTCATATGTTACTTAACCCTTGTGGTTTGTAGTGATGGCTAGAGAGAGAAAACAAGTTTCTGATACAAAAGTCAACAGTCACTAATGTAGGACAACAGCAGACAATATCAAAACGTTATTTGTTTTGCATGAAATTAAACAATTTTCTCAACCACCACTACAAACTACTTGGGGTAAGTATAATTTTTGGGTGTAGTATTTTAAGGAAAAAAAACAATTATGAATTTTAAATGACAAGCCAATTAAAATGATGGCAAAAGAAATCAGTTCCATTTGCAGCAGTAATAAGATATAAAATAAAACTGGCTGGTCACAAACTTACAACTACTTATACCTGCCCGGATTTGAGTTTAAACCACTGCTCTAAATTCTTAAAGGAATTAAATTCTTAAATCAAAGACAGCTTAAAAGCTATTAAATCAGGATGGTCAACCCAGGCTCAAACCTGCAGACACCTATGGGACACGGCTCTACCCACTTTAAGGTAAAAGACAAAATCCATGCTCAAGGTGGTACTCTAAAGGTATTCTCTGTGTGTGCTACAATGTATGCGATGCTCATTGTGTTGTTTTCATAAAATATTTTTTATAGAAGTGTTCACTGTAGAACTGCGTATTTGAGTTGGCTTTATGGTAAGCTGAATTAACATTTAGAGATAGCTAAAAATGAATTTCAGATATCTTAAAATTTTCTTTTCAAGATATCTAAAACTTTTTTTTAATTAAGTTTCTTAATGGTTTTAGATATTTTGAGATATTGCAAATGCATTTCAAGATATCTGATATACATTTTCAGATATCTCAAAATAACTGTGTGTGCATTTCAGGATACTGCATATGAATTTTTAGATATCTTAAATTGACCTTACATGCATTTTAAGATATCTTAAATGCACTTCCTATAAAATTGCTTATTATTCAATGGGACTTCCTGTTTAATGTAAGATATCTTGAAATGTATTTGAGATATCTTAAAATGAGCAGGAAGTGGTTTTGAAATATCTTGAAATTTATTTCACCCATCCATCCATCAGATATCTGAAAAGGGACAGGAAGCTGTTTCAAGATATCTGGAAATGTGTTGTACTAGAAAAGTGCTATTGAGATATCTTGAAAAAATTTCATGTCTTTTAAAGATATATCAAAATGTATTTGAGATATCTTGAAGTATAACTTGAGACATCTTGAAATACATTCGAAGATATCGCAAGTTTAAAATAGGCTCATTTTAAGATATCATGAAATAAATTTGAGATATCTAAAAGTAATTTAGATATCTCAAACAACAGTGAATTTCAAGATATATTAATTGCTGTTTAAGATATTTTAATTATACTTCGAGATATCTTAAAATAACTTACCCCTCATTTTAAGATATCTCAGATTCATTTTGAGATATCTGAAAAGCATTTTCAAATATCCTAAAATAACTTCTTGCGCATTTAGAAATATCTCAAGATGTCTCAAAATAGAAATAAATATACAAATATACATTTTGAGATAACTTGAAATAGACAGGAAGTCCCATTGAAAGAATAAGAAATTTTACAGGAAGTGATCTCGAGATATCTTGAAAGGTCTTTGGGATATCTTGAAATATGCTGGAAGTTATTCTGAAATATCTGAAAATGTATTTGAGTTAAATATTGAAATGAGTAGAAGGTTATTATAAGACATCTGAAAATATATTTCAGATATCTTAAAATGGCTGCTGATATATTTTAAGATGTATTTGCGAATCTCAAAAAGCACAGGAACTTATTTCAACATATTTCAAATTGCATTTGAGATATCTTGAAATGAATTTATGATATCTCAAAATGTACAGCATATCATTTCAAGATATCTTGAAGTTTATTTGAGATAAGATAAAACGCAAAGATGCATTTTCAGATATTTGTAATTCAATTTGAGATGCATTTCCACATATCTTAAAAAGCATTTAGAGATATCTCTAAATGTTAATTTGGCTTGCCATTTTAAGCCTTAGTAGAAGGCCTTTTGCTTTTAGCACATTTTAAAACTCATTTGCAACATATCCATTCAAATCACCCCAAAAACTCAAAGAAACAAATGAGCCCCATTCCAATAAAATGAGAGAGTCACTATCTTAATGCAAACGTGCAATGGGCACTTAAAACAGTGGAACTATTAGCTGTCTCAATTGGGACCAGATCTGCAGAATCTGTCAGCATGGTATATGCTAATTATTTATCCCACAAGCACGGCAATAGCTAGAGCTGGACAGATGTTTGCAGCACCACACAAACCTCTAGAGAATGTGGGCAACATGCTAACCAGCATCAGATTAGTGCATGCCTTTGTTCACATTGTCAAATCTAGTCCATCACTTTGCAGGGTAAGGAGGCAAGAGTCCAAAGCCACTAAAATTTAAATTAACTAATAAACAGTTAACCAAACATGAATACTGTAAATGTAATAAGTACAGTTCAAGTCACATTTTTCTGTCATATGAATTGCAGTTTCCTATAAACAGGATTCTACTTTGGTTGTTTTTTGTTATTATTTCTTTGACAGGAAACATAGCTTTGGATTATTGCAGTATTCAAAAGGTGCTGACAAACAAGATATTTGAAGTTCATACAAACGGGAAAATATGCTGCACATTAAGCAGAATGTGTGTTATCTCATAGGCTGCAGAATAAAAATATCTGAACCACAGATGAAAGGCAGATCTTTGAGGTTTCTTCTCTAGTTCGGCTAACATTTGTTTCAACAGGATAGCATTTATTTTCCTGCAATGCGTGATGCCTATTGGATGAAAAATCCACTCCTTACAAGAAGAAAATTTTATTATATTTAATAATAACAGATAAATACTACTTTTCCATAATTGTTTTAATTTCTATTTGAGTTTGCTGTGACATAACATCCACAGAAAATATGGTACTAGTCTCAATTCCAGATATTTAGCATTATGTTTTTCAAACTCAAATCAAATAAATGGAAAATGGACACTGATTGGTTACAAATATTGCATTCTGTCTGAAATTGCTTGACTTATCTTATTAATTCCCATTTTAGGACTGCCCAGGTATGTCAAATGTTCACATTTAGTTTCAAGCAGTATCAGCATGACAATGGAATCAAGACTAAGTTAACCTGTTAGAACTAAAAATTAATTTTCCAAAATGAACAAAGTGTAACTACTGTAATAATATTTCCAACAGCAATAAAAGAATAAGTAATATTTGTAGGAAAGAAGAATACGAAGTAAAATGGTACTCAGTTCCACCTAAATCCCATCCAGTGTAAAATATGAGAGATAGAAAAAGAAAAAAATACCTCATCCCCAAACTATCCCCAATAAGCATATACCTTTCCTGCATTATTTCATGATTATACTCTATTTTCACACTCACAGAACAGACATACAATTACATTGCTTTTGTATGTATTATATTTTTTGAAGAGTATGGCACTTTGGGTAAGCTACAATAGATAATTAATCACACCAGTTGATGGCTATTCTCATGATTATTGGTTGCTTTATGGGGTTAATTACATTTATTATTCTGGTGGTATACTATTGAGGATAAGAGTGGACTATCAAAAACTGAGAAACCAAAATTGTAAATAATGGCATAATTGTACTGAACATTATTTGAAATATTTACCTAACAAATCTTAATACCAGAAGTGGGCAACATGAATAAAATTTTAAACTTTTTCTTCCTCTTTTGGCTGTTCCCGTTTGGGGTTGCCACAGTGCATATGGCCCGCAAGTTGGGTGTACGATGGATGAGAAAGAAGATGTTTGGAATGAGTTGGATGAAGTGATGAACAGTGTACCCAAGGGCCAGAAAGTGGTGATTGGAGCAGATTTCAATTGACATGTTGGTGAAGGGAACAGAGGAGATGAGGAGGTGATGGGTAGGAATGGTGTCAAGGAGAGGAATGAAGAAGGTCAGATGATAGTGGATTTTGCCTAAAGGATGGACAAAATTTTATACTACAATATAATAAAAAATTCTGATTTCGGTAGATATCCATATGATGTATCTGTATGTACTTTTCTTCCTGAAACATTTTTAACAACTAATAAATGTATTAATGATTCATTGTGCACATAGGCACACAAAGTCCATCAAAACTCCTGTGAACACTCTCCAGCTATTCACCTCTCCAGGTTGAAGTGATGAAAACACAGCTTCATTCTCACTCACTCACTTATGCTGTCACCAAGCAAACACAGGACAAGACACAGTTTTCTATTGCCCTCTCTCCTTGTTTCAAATTTCAGGCTTTAAATATACATATATTGTTAAACCTGCCTGATCCAATGCAGAGTAGTGGACGGTGACAGCCAGCATCGACTCACCAATCAGGTAGAACTGCACATCCCTCTGGGTAGTATTCTAAAAGGTGTAGGCTCACTTATTACAAACAGATCACATCCAAGCCCATACACAAAGACATTACCTTTAAAACACTAATATGCTGAAATAAAAATCGCATTTCTTTTGCATCCATGTTATGTTTAAATGTGTTTCCACTAATTTTAAACATATTGGTAAACCTTTTTTTCTAAATACATACTACAAGTAAAATTTCATGCAGTACACTGGATCAATCAGTAGATAAGACATTTCTAATTTCTTTACTTTCCAATGGTCCTAAATTCAGTAAAACATAGCACAACACGAATATTTTCATAAATCTGGAGGGAGTATTATAAAGACTGAATAAGTTATCCTTAAATCTCCTGGCTTAAAATCAGTCTGCTGCTCCTTTGGAGCTGTCTTAGCACAGAAAACACATTTTGCATAATAGATTTTTTTTTTTTTTTCAGAAACTAAATTAAGGCAGAGGATGGCCTCCAGCTCCATCTGTGGGCCCCTCTCTTGAAATATAAATGTCCACGGAAGACCGCAACCACTCAGCAATTGACGAGACATGTTTATAATTCTATGTGAACAATATAAGAAACTAGTCCTTTTTTATCCTTTGACCCAAATTCTTTACACCGCTGCGTAAATCCCAAACCGTTTTTAACAATCAACTAGAAACCTGATAGTTTTTAAGACTAAAGCAGAATGGAAACTAACATATGTTTCGTTTCATGAAGGCACCAGAAGCCTTGGACTAAAGAACAAAAATGCTAAAAATGATAAGAAGGTCCAACATAAAAACTTCTGACCACATGGAGTAGTTCTTTCCAGCACTTTAGAGAAGACCGTGTTTTTGTGTTATCTGAGACGCCTCTAATCTGGCTCTAGTAGTGTGAAAACAAGACACAGCTGTACAGAGCAGAACAAATGACCTAATATGTATTCTTCAGTCAGAACCATTATTAGTTTCCCACAGCATGTCTTAGCTCAATGTCCCATCTGCTGCTTAATGGCCAGTGCAGAAGAAATGGACACTACACAGAAAGCACCTCAGTTTTAAACCAACTGCATTTTTTGATAACAGGCATCATAGTAGAAAAGAGGATGCTAAAGTCTCACTCAAATACCAACTTTTATTGTGAATAAGTAAGAGCACTTGAGGTAAAAGGAAGAAGAGTCCATAACCAATCAGAACAGCTGCTCACTTGTCACCTCACAAGCACATGGATGCTAGTTTGATTCTAGAAAGGAAAATACTTTTTTTGAAGAGATTGCATATTGTTCACAAGTTTTTCTTATAAAGTCTAAAGAAATCCTGTTATTTAGAGTTTTAAGTCAAAATTGACCAGATGGAAGTGAGTAAAAGTGCTTTCTTTGATTGATCATCATTCAGTTCTTGGCTGGCCTTTGGTCCATTGCCATTGGGATACATGGTGTCTCACTGCTATCTTCAAGATAATGAATAAATAAGAGAAGAAGATAATGAATAAAGAAGAAACATAATATGAAGTGTGGGTAACTACTGTGGAAAAAAGAGGTTTAAATGGTTTCTATAGTTCTTATCTTTTTTAATTTTATTAGCAATATCTAGCCATGATTTAGAAGCAGCCAGAGGCAGCCACAACTCTATCAGTCTATTTCCAGAATCCTGTTTTTTCCACTGTAAAGTGCAACTCAGAAAACAGTCAAACATCTACACTCACTCTGGCAGACAGATTAACCTAACATCTTTGAGATTTGGAATGAACCTAAAGTTTATAGAGCACATCTACTGTATGCTGGCAATCGGAGAATGAGGAAACTCCAAAGAGCGTCTGTCCTAGGAAACAAACCAAGATCCTTTGAGCTGTGCAACAACAGAGCTAACTAACCACAGCAGCGTTACAGCATGTCATCCCCAACCAGATCAGTGCATGGAAAAGTACTAATTTCACTTTTAATTCTGATGCCTAGAGTTAAGGAGACAATTGGACTGATGGCGCTACTTAGAGGTTGGGTTTGGTCACAACTATTGTCAGTAACACTTTAGTTTAGGTACTGCAATAATTCATCTATTACTCGTTTACTTTTAAGTAACAAGTCCTTAACAAAGGCTTCTTTTGGTCTCCATGGTACTGTTCATCTGTGTACTATGTGGCATATTGACATGATGGTAAAATTATTTGTTACTAAATATGTAATATTAAGAGTAAAGTGTCTCACTTAAGCCACCTCAGACCAATAAAATGTGAAGTTTTGTTAGTGGGCTACATTGCAGAGATGAAAAAACACTTTAATGATGTTTTGTAAGTGTTAGGAAGACACAAAGAAGCCTTAAGATTGTGTTACATGATAGAAAATGAGTAAAAGATGCATATTTGCAGTACCAGAGCTGTTCCTCTCCCACACTATGCGACTCTTCAATTCCACGGGGGATAAACATTAACACTATACAATGTTATTGACTGTTATACCTGCCTCGCACTCTCCACCTTGCATTTTTTAACTTGCACTGCATTTTCATCACTCTTTAATTAATATTGTTTTTATCAGTATGCTGTTGCTGAAGTATGTGAATTTCCCCTTGGGGATTAATAAAGTATCTATCTATCTATCTACTAACTGCAAAAAGGCCAGCTGAGAAACACTGTTGCGTACACACAAAATTACCAAAACAACAGAATTTTTTTCATAAATTTAATATTTTACACGCACTGCCTAAAAAAAGAAACAAGGAAAAAGTGTAGAAACAGCAATGCAACAGCAGTCCTTTCAGGTATTTTTTGTTTAATTTTTATATAATGGATAAAGATACAATAAAACATTGGTTCTATGCATGCCTCCAAAATACTTACAATGAACTTTAGGTTTAGGAAACAATTAGACAAAAATAATAAAGTTAAAAAATGAATGAAAATGGAGAAGAGTGGCATATTAGTACAGCGACTACTGCTACTACTTCATGCATCCAGCATCCTGGGTTTGAATGTCCACCAGGAGTTTGCATAATCTACCTGTATGCATTTTCCAAAGGCTACTCCTTCAACATCTCTCAAAGATGTTCAGGTTTTATGGATTTATGTTTTAAAAGTGTCCATGTGGGTGCCTGAGTAGGCACTCTGATGGACTCCCGCCCTGTCCAGGACTGTTTACAGCCTTGCGTCCTGTGTTCCTGAGGTAGGTAGCGGTCCACCTGAGAACTGTTTAATTTGTACAGTATTTCACCATCTTCATCTGATTTAACTGCAAACTTGATAAGCTGTGAGGCAACAGCACTCTCCACTGTGGAGCTACAATGTCCTTATACATATGCTGTATAATGCGTGCATTTTGCAAACATACTCATTTCATATCAGCACCACAGGAAGTTGGAATCTGCCCCAGAGACATTAAGGAACCAACAATGGACAAGAAGCAGGTCCATTACACTGCATACACCTCTTTAATTCTGGGCCAATTTAGAGCTGCAAAATAGCCTAACATGCACATGCACAAGGAAACTGGAGTACAGAGAGAAAAACCTGCTCAGACACAGAAGTAGAATGAAAAATCCACACAAAGACAGAACTGGCTGGGATTTAAACTGAGCTTTGAGATAGCAATGCTCATCTCCTCTCTATCATTAACTTTATTATTTAATAACCAGAAACGGCGCACTGCACGATAACATGCAGTCAATACACTTGACTTGAGCATTCATAGTTTTCATACTCTTTCTCTGTACATTTAGCATTTGTTTGCTCAGAGGTTGAAGTGCTTGTTTTCTCCACTCTAGCAGCCTGCTTCTTCTCTTCTTTCGTCGGCATATTTTCACGCTAAAACTTAAGTCAGTGTTTGTGTTGCAATTACTTAGTAAGTTTTCCTTCATTTTTCACTTAAGCTAGCACTTCAGGTAGGGGAAGTGACGGCAAAGGTGGTAGGGATGAGAACGGCGACCATACACATGCGCCGCATGGCATCCCTGCTGGCTGCTGCCGAGAGTTGATTCTACAATAAAATAAAATAAAATAAAAATAAAAAGAGGAATAACTTTGGAGGTCAATCATCACCCTGAAAGCGGATAGAAGTAGACGTCACGTAGTATATATGTACCAAATTTCAGGTCAATAGGTCAAATGGTTTGCGAGCTACAGGTGATTTAAAATCCTGGACAGACAAATGGACAGTCATGGTAGCGTATTATATAAGAAAATAATTCCAATAGAGTAAATACTGTCAGACACATGTGCAAGGGGAGTATTTCACAGGTTTTGCTGATGGGAAACACGAGAGGAAGCACCACCACTAACATATGTTCCAATTGCATTCCTAGAAAGGAGGAGAAGTCCCTGGTGGATGTGTGATATCCCTTCCACTGCAACGCCTCAAGCACTGTCCCTTCAGGTCCCAGTGGTGTTTAAGACAACAATGAAATGGAAGTCATCATTCAGTCTTGCACTAGCTTTTCAGTAGGATGGAGCTCCACCCCGGAAGCCTTTTTTCTAATGTAGCTGCTTTATCCATTTTTTTCTCACACAAAAAGTGTAAATGAGGCATCCTCTTAAGCCTCAAACCCTTTTCTGACCCCTATCTTATCTTTTATGCATTATATGATCTATAAAAGGAGCAAGATCTTTTTTTATAGTTCCCTGGTCCTAACTAATATTTATATTGGATATTTGTAAAACAGCACTTTTCATAGTCCAACATGCAGTATAGTAATGATTAAAATAAATTAATTATCCAGTACTAACCAGAAAGCTCTAAATCAAAGATACAGTATAAAAAATGTAAACCAGCCTAGAGTTCAAAGCTGAATATCGGTTATTATCGTTTGAAAACACTTCCTTAAACCTTGGCAGAAATAATCCAAAGGACTTCTGTACCCATATGGCAGCAGTCTGTCACCATAGGACAGGAAAGGGGGATTCTATGATGAGTGAAAGACTGGAGCCTGCTTTATCTGTTCCAGAGCACATTCTTTTCCAGTCAGGAAACCGAGCTTTCAAGCCCAGAAGACTAAAAAAACTACAAGTTATGAAACTAACATGTGCCGTAAAATTAATTAACTGCAAAATGGTTTTTAATATAATTACATTATTAATAAAAAAGACTGTGTCAAAAAGAAATTACAGTGTTAATGGGAGAGCACTACAGAGGGTCGAGTTTTGAAGGTCTCTAAAGTCCTGCTGTCTACCACACTACTTGGTACCTTATTCCATGTGTCTATTGTCCTCTGTGTGGGGAAAAAGCTTTGCAATGTTTGTGCAAAGTTTAACCTTAACAAATTTCCAACTGTGTCCTCATGTTCTTGTTGAACTAACTTTAAAGTAACAGTCTCTATCCACTGTACTAATTCTCTTCATAGTTTAAAACACTTCAACCATGTCTCCATTTAATCTCCTTTTGCTTAAACTGAAAAGGCTCAGCTCTTTTAATCTGTCCTCATAATTCCTCCCCTGTAGCCCTGGAATCAGCCTAGTTGCTCTTCTCTTGACTTTTACCAGCACTTCCATGTCTTTTGTGTAGCCTGAAGACCAAAACTGTACAAAGTACTCCAGGTGAGGTCTAACCAATGCGTTATAAAGCTTGAGCATAACCTCCTTGGACTTGTACTGTACATATCAGGGTGCAATATAATCTAATATTGTCTGATAGCCTTCTTAAAGGTTACTGAGCACTGGAACCTGATAGTGACAAATCCACTACGATGCCTAAATCCTTCTCATAAGGTGTATTTTCAATTTTTGTGTATTGAAAACCAACATTTTTACTTCCTATTTTGGTGTAGCAGGTCCACAGCTCAAGTCAAAAAGGCCACTTTTTAAATAAATAGTCACCGCACTTGCGGCTTGGAGAGGGGGCACTGTAGTGTGGCCGAAGCGGTTTTCCGGGTGATTCGTGATGCGGACGGTCCTCTCTTAAGTGCATAGGTGAGGAGTCATCCGCATCCGTAATTGTTGCAGGGAGCTGCTGATTGACACACCTCATCCATGTCCCCAGATCATTTAATAGAAGAGCGAGGCGGATGAAGGAGAGTGAAAAAGGAGAATGAATGGAGGTTATAGGAGAAAAAGAAGGCAGTAAGCAGGGAGGAGAAAGCCGATGTGTGAGCGAGCGAATGTGCTCTCTGTTGAGAGAGAAAGGCAGCTGGACAGTGAGCCATCGTGGGGTGTTTGGCCGGCACCCCGGTAGTCGGTAGTGGTTGCTCCCACTGAGCGTTACTGAGGAGCGGGAGTGACCAGAAGGAGGATGGCTCGCCACATAAGGCTGAGAAGGCAGCAGGAGTCGGGACTTGGGTAATGAAAGCCCTGCCGTGAGCACCCTGGTCGCTGGGAAGCCCAAGTCTCAGTCTGGGTGAGCAAAACTGGAGCCAGGGATCGGTGAGGCGAACAGACCAGCAGAAAGAAGGTCAGCTGCAGGTAGGATGGCTCCCCTGGTGCATAGCCTGGATGGGAGAAGCAGGGGAGTCACCAGTAGAAAGAAGGCACCGGACTTTGTTTTTATAAGACTGCTTCCAGCCATTGTTTAACCTCATTGTTTTTAAAGGATTTTTTTTGTATTGGATTTTACCCTCCACCTTTCACTTGTTTTTATTGGATCATTTATTTGAAGATTCTTGATGCACTGCACTATTTATTTGAACACTTTGTTTTTGGTTTTGACCGTTTTAATAAAAGCACTTTTTGAACCTTCCCCTTGCTTCATTGTTGTGCCTCACTGTCCAGCTCATCAGTGACATTATCAACGGTGTTGAGTTCAGAGCTCCCAGAAGCAAGATGGGAGCATGGAGCAGAACCTGCATTGTCTCACCTATATGTAATGCACAAATCTGCCCAGGCCTGTGTATGCTGCCCAAGTGCAATGCTTCATAGGATTCTAGATTTTATGCCAATCCTCAATGTATTACTGTCTATGTTCTGAGGAGAAATGCAAGTAAGAATTTAATTGTAATATGTACAGTAGACAATACATTTGAACTTGAAACTTGAACTCAGTGTGAGGTCAAGTTGAAGGAGTTGAATTCACAATCCAAAGGCCTCAGGGTAACATTAAAGAAGTTACTTCTTTTTTATGCTTTAAGAGAAAGTAATCTGTTAACTACATGTGAAGAGCTGTGGGATGAAATTGACTATTAATAACATTATATAAAATTAAGTTTGTCTGCATTTCTATAGAACAGTCAGCACGTGTGCAACTCCAGCAGAGTGCTAGGACCCCGCTGGTTCCTACCTTGCACCATGTGTGGCCAAGGTAGGTTCAGGCCCTCCTGACACTAAGGTTTATTTAAGTCAGTTATACATTCACTATGTTTATGTGAAAAGTGAAAATATCTTTTAAAAACACACCTGAACTAAAGTTGTTTAATGAAAGTCAATGGTACCAAAAACACGACACACTCGTATATTCAAGCCTGAACACTGAGCTTTACTGACACAGAGTCCAGAGCCATCTCATTCTTTTCATGAAGTTTTTTGATCAGCACACTTCCTTCCATCTAAGTTCTCAATAAGACGCTTATGCTAGGATTTCAGTTAAGGGGTGCCCTACCTGCTCCGCGACCCTGCTCTGGATAAGTAGGTAGAGAAAACTGATAGATGGATGGATAGATGGGGTGCCTAATTATGATTCATACTTCTGCACTCAAGTTAGTGCCTTAAAAAATGGCTTACTAATTTTGATCATTTATAAAGTGACCAGCAAAAATACACATAATTTCTGAAACAAAGAATCTTACTTATCCTCTTTTGAGAATTGGAAAAATAGGTAAAATTTTGCTTCACTTTAAAGACTTCTTTTCAAAGCAGACAGTTCCTGACAAGCAGAAGCAGGAGGACATGACAATGCAATGATATACAGAAAATATTTTTACACCTATATTTAAACTGGTTGTTTGAACTGGCCCAGTAAACGTATTTATGCCCTGCTCCATTTCATCATGTAGTTTCAATGCCAGCTGGATATTAAACTAAATTCTGTTCTTCATCACATTAACAGCCTTTCATTGAGCAAATGAAAAAAAACAATTTTGGATTTGGACACCTCAATGTTAACAGGAGTGGGTTGGTGGGCAGCCTGGAGGGCAGCAGTGTCTGTGGGCTTTCATTGCAGCCAACCTGACAACTTGTGTCTATAAATAAATGTCTTGCTTATTTTGACTTCTTGTTTACCTAATCCTGTATTTAAAATAATCTGGACATGTGATTTTAGTACAAATAGTCAGCTTGTTGAAAATACCAGGTCGATGTCACTCTTTTCAAAGTAAAGCACAGAAAGTCTTTTCCATAAAGCAACATATCTGAGTTGACCTAATAAAGAACTAAACAACAGTTTTAGTTATTCTAAGTCATCTCTGACTGTGTCCACTAATTACTAATGAGCTGTTTTTCAGTGAATACAGAATCTGGCAAATGAATCTGTCTTAACATAATCCATATACATACTATATCTATGACAAACCTTTTGAAGCTGGGTGGAACAGTGGCTAGCACTGCTGTCCCACAACACACTCGAATTTAGAGTGTCACTGTGGACTTTACACATTCTCCCTGTTTCAAGCTGGATTTTTCTCTGCGTACTCAAGTTTTCTTGAATATTCAATTCATTGGCAAATCTAATGTGGGTGTTCAATGCTTGGACTTTGCCCTGTTTAAGGTTTTTTTTTTTTTTGCTATATACCATACTGGATGGGCTCCAGCCTCATGACCCCAAATTAGACTAGACAGTCCAGAAATTGGATGGATGGATGAACAAATAGATACAGTATGCCAATGGAAACCAGACTTCACACTAGCAGTGTCTTATAAAAACATGAACAGATAAATATGGAGTATAATTTTAACAACAGTTTTACTTACAGGTATTAAAAATGAAAAGATTTTCAGATAGTCACTGTAGGCGTCCAGGGCTAAATTTATGGATAAATGTTGGCATCAAAAACATCTGTCACATTGTAATTGAGATTTCTAGTTTAATACAATGAATTAATCCTCATAATAAACTGATTATAGTTGCAAGAAGAATGTGTTCTGTGTGTAAAAAAAATCTGTCCACCCATCCACTAAACCTATCCAGGCTGTACTCGGTGTAAGAATGGAACCAGACACTGACAGGACACTGGTCAGTCACATGCATTCCAAACACCATTATACTGAGAACATTTAGACAGTCACATTATCCTAAAATTGACATCTTTTGGACACAAGTGAAAACTGAATATCCAAAGAAAACACACACAGGGAAAATGTATAAACTCAATAAAGATATTGTCTAGGCTGGAAAGGTCTTTGTCAGAAAAAAGTGATACTACCATTTTACAGTATTGCTATTACATCAATAACATTATTATTACTACAATAGTATGCAGCATAAAAATAAAAAAAAAAAGATTTGTAAAGTATATTTTCTATTCTGGACACATCCTTCATGTTGCCACTTTCATGTAATTAATTTGTGTCTGTACTGCCACATTTACATACAAAACTGAAGATGCACATATATGCCAGAAACCATTTGGGATCAGCTCTGCTTAGCTGCCCATTCAAAAGCTCATCTTCTGGGGTGAAAAATTTTGGCCTTCAGTTTCTTCACTTCAATAACTGTCAGGTTGATTTGTGCCAAGGAAGGCTATTTTATAGGCCATCGTGAGCTCATTTTATTCAGCCTTCAATTCCTCTAAGACATCAGATTTTCACTCTTATTCAGTGGAAGGTCATGTGCATGATGGTCTTTTAGCTAGTGTGGACAAGCAATTAGAGGCTTTATGAAAAGACATGTAAAATGTGCAGTACTCTAATAAATGCTTCGAGGAGCAGAAGATCAATAAACCAATCATGCACAAAAATTAATAAAAAAGCTAGCCAGGATTAAGTGAAAGTTAAGCAATGAGGCCGACACAGAAATCAGATAAAAAGTTTAAAAAAAATAATAAAATGCTAGGGAAGAAGTCTTACCCATAAAACAAAAGAAAGTGATCCAAAACAAAGACAAGAAAAAAACTGAGGATGGACTTTAAACTAAACCAAGTTCATTGATGAAAGGGCTTTAAAATCCAGGATTATTATAACATGATTGTAATCAAAGGCTTTCAAGTGAAATAAGAAGTGTCTCCAAAAACTTCAGTTAAAACTTGGCAAATATCATTCTCTGTGATTCTCTGCATTCTATGACAATCTTCTTGATGTTTGCTCCTGGCAAACTAAAAAGGTTTCCATTGTTTGCTTCTTATTTGAAAAACTCTGATAATGTGCAATGATTGGGTGGTGACATATTAAACAGGAATCATGGGTGAATGTTTAATTATAAATTGACCAGTAACAGCGTACTGCACGATAACGTGCAGTGAATACACTTGACTTGAGTATTCATAGTTTTCCTACTCTTTCACTGTATGTTTAGAATTCATTTGCTCAGAGGTTGATGCGCTTGATGCTTCCTGAGCAGCTCTTCTCTTCTCCACCCTAGTGACCCCCTTCTTCTCTTCTTTCGTCGGCATCTTTTTGCGTTAAAACTGATTAAGTCAGTGTTTGTGTTGCAATTACTCAGTACATTTTCCTTAATTTTTCACTTAAGCTGGCACTTAAGTCTTCAATCTGCCTCAAGAATGTTTTAAGATATGAAGAGATAGGGGAAGTGATGGCGAAGGTGGTAGGGATGAGAACAGCGCCCGTACACATGCATCGCATGGCTGCCCTGGTGGCCACTGCCAAGAGTTGATTCTACAATAAAATAAAAAAAAAATAAAAAGAGGAATAACCTTGGAGGTCAATCACCACCCCGAAAGCAGATAGTAGATGTCACATAGTATATGTATACCAAATTTCAGGACAATAGTTGAAACGGTTTGCAAGTTACAAGTGATTTAAAATCCTGGACAGTCAAATGGACAGCCATGGCAGCAGATTATTAATCTTTGATAATACTGAACTGTGCTATTACATCAGACTAGTTAGTTTATTTCAGGGATCTAAATTAAATGTAAATGTTTGGTAAGACTATGATTATGCAGTAACCATCACCTTAAGCTACACCTTAGGCCGAGTATATATCTGCATTTATAAGTAGCCTGTAGAGAAAAGCCAAGCAAATGACACATTTTATTGGCTAACTAAAAAGATTACAATATGCAAGCTTTCGAGGCAACTCAGGCCCCTTCTTCAGGAAAGTAGCCTATAGAAATGTATGCACTCAGATGCAACAGATTCATTTTTACTATCACTTTTTTTCCTCCAGCATTGCTCTGGAATTGTGGGGAATTTCCCCCAAAATTTTAGCACTGGTGGGCAATTGACATAAAGACTCCCACTGAGAAGGCCCCTACAGTAGAAATGGATCAGAGGGCCCAGGAGAAAATACCCTAAAGTAAGGAAGAAAGATGGAGCCCCGGTCCACTCATGACAGCAAAGAAAAAGCAGGACAACACTGAGTGACGAGAGTGAGACATTAAACCCTTTGCATACACTATTCATTCTTTTTAAATTTACTCATTTAATATGAAAAAACAAACACTGACCTGTACTATTTGTAGTTCCCGCCTTCTATGAAAGTATCTGGTACAAAATAACAGATGTTTGGCAAATGATACAAATGGTTTCTAAAACTGCTTAGGCTTACACTTCAACTACACAACTGGGAGACTGGTTTCAGTTTCTGACAACCCCTTTGTGTGAAGAGCTGCTTCCTGATTTATGTATGTCTTAAATGAGCTTCCACTTTAATTTTTATCAGTGTTCTCGATTACATGATAGTTTAGATATCCAAAGGAATTCTGCTGGGTTAACTTGTTTTGACACCTCTTAGAACACATGGTCCTCAGAATGGCTTCTCTGCTCAGCACCATGGATGTTTAATTCCCTTATTAGAGCGTGCCATTTTGTCCAGAGATGCACTTGGTTCTTCTCTGCACAGCTACTAGAGCTAAAATGTCTTTTTTATAGTGTGGTAAAGCAGGTACTTCACTCTCCAAAAATGAACACTAGCAAGCAGTCTGCACACCAAAGTGTGAGATGCACCACACTCTTAAATAGCAGTGGAATGCCAGGTTACACACGAGTCTGCTTTTCAGCGTCAGTCGTCCATTTGTACAAACCATAATGGCCAAAGTGCAATACTCTTGAGACTTTCAATAATGTCTTCAAAACCCACACAGCATAGCTTAACAATCAAGGATAAAAGTCATAATTGTTTGGCAATAGGTATACTAAACCAGTAGACCAATAGCAGAATGTCACAGTACAGTAGAATGTACCAAATTGCAATGTCACCAGTAGAAGGAGCAGTATATCACATCTAAACATATTTTCATATCAAACTTGGCATGAGATAGACACTTACAGTTGGCTGTCATTAGAAAATGATCATGCTGCAGTCAGCAATGCCAAATTGAGATGCAGATGAAAAGAAAATGGCATCACTGTCAACATGTTTATAACATGCATAACATAGCTACTAGGTATGACTAGCTCAGGCCTGGAAGTTATTCACCAAAGTCTACATGTATTTAACATGTAGTACATTTAAAAATGCAATATAAATTTGAAACATATTTATACCTAAAACAATTCTTTTTAAAATTCATTAACAGACACTGATATCTTTGTCTGTTTAGAAAAAGTAGGTGTTTACTCTGATGGTGAAGGAGGTGGAAAGCCAGTGTGTCACCTATTTTCACTAAACAAACTGCTGTTTTGCAATTCTGACACAACAAGGCCTGTTTACCTTTGAGAGTGAATGACCGACCGTGGGGCAGCTAGGCCTGTGCTCCCATCCTGTCCTAAGATGATCACAAACTGCCCTTGACGACTTGTACAGCTGCAATTTGGGATTAAGTTTCTAGTAGAGAGAGAATGACAGTAGCAGGTGGGTTGTCTCATGTGAAAGAAATGAAGAGAAGGTAAAAAAAAAATCATATGGGCCAGAATTCGTTTTGGTTTGTTTTATTACAGCCTTTAGGCCAGAGAAGTATGAGCAAAATTGATTCAGATACACACTATGCTGGCTTGTCTAATTGTGGATGATGCTGTTATTTTAGATGGGTGTCTGCCATTGTCAGCATGCTGTATTATTTCTCAGAGGGGCACCACTTACTGAATAATAATCAAAATCAAGAGAAACAGGATTCTGGGGGCTATTGATTATGGCTGTCCAACTTGTTAATGTAAATGAGAGTCCCAAAACAAAACAAAACAAATGCAAAAATAACATATTTTAATGGACATTCATACCTGCTGCATCAGGTGTAAAGTTTTGTCCCTTCCTAATTATCATAAGGCCACACCTACCGACATGCCCAGCTCCGCCCTCACCTGCACAACGGTACATTTTCAGGCTCGCTAATTACTGTAATGCCTCTTCAGAAGTGCTGCATTTCCAGTTCTTGCTTGTGTTGGGTAATATTTGGGAGTGGCTGGGAGACGGTCAAGAGGTTTATTCATCTCTAAAAATTCAAAGGCTGGCAAAATTTATTTTATCTTTTTCCTTTTTTCTTGCCCCAGTCTAATGCTATTAATATAAAATTACACTCATTAAGTTCTAAAGTTATGACTGATCAAGTAGATACAGTATTTTCCACAAAACATTTGCGTCTTTCTTTTACTGACACCATTTCTTTCTAAAGTACTTAGTGCTTTATCTGCACATTATAAAAACTAATTGATGACATATTTTTTCAATAGTGTAGAGTGCTTGTGAGTGGCTAATGGTTTTTATTGCCTCTAATCTCCATTCTGGAATCTTTACTATTCCCATTTTCCTGCTTTTAAAAACAGTCTATAGACTGAAAATGATTATGCTGAGTGAGTTTAAGTGAAACTTGTATTTCATAGTATTATGCCTTTGATTTTGTTCCTGTATTAATTACGGTATGTGCATCTATTTAGACAAGAACAGAAAAATTAGAAAAACCTACTGGACATTTTTGAGAAATCTCCAGACAATTTTGTATAGCACCTTTCCATAGTGAACAAAATCCCTAGGTGCTTTACAGGTACTTTAGACTACAACTGCTTCTCTTTGAATACAATTCAAGTTATGGCAGTTAAAATGACTTGATCATAACCTCATACTGTAGTGAGCAAGTGGGGAGGACTGAACTGGAGTTTTTGAAGTTCCAACACTATTAGCACCTAGGCCATACTACATTTTGCATAATTTATCCATTCATCTTCTAAACTTGCTTGTTCTAATATATGGCCACTAGAGGCTGGAACCAGTTCCAGCTACACTGCGTACAAGAAAAGAAATAATCCTGGACATGAAGTCATAATGAACAAAGCTTACATTTGCAATATATTCATGGTTAATTTAAAAGTAATTTTCCTTTATCATTATTATCACAGTTCACAACTACATTAGGAGTTGTTGGATGCACGCGAATTGGGAGCACCCAGGCAACAGTTCAAATGTAAGGATCCACAAACTGGTATCTGGGGGGGGGTTACGGTTGCTAACATCCTCTTTTCTTTCACCTGTAGACTCAATGACAAAGCCTGCTGACATCACTTCTGGTTGATTCCTGGCGGTCCCATTTCATATGCTACGCAGGCTATGTAGTTGCCAGAAGTCATGGACCAGATTATGTTATGTTAATCTGGACCTTTATTTTCATATAGTTTACCAATATTAAAAGGGGGTATCAAATGGTTCCCAACCCTTTACAATCTCCCTCTTGATCTTTCTCATATTATAATATTAAATATAGTTGCACGCAACAGAAAACCCTGTCCCTTCAAGGGAACAACCTAAGCAGTGCAGGGGGAAGGACATGGAAGTTGCCCAGCAGCCTAATAATATTTCACTTCCACCTTTTGAAAATCAGCGTCTCATCCCTGACTCCACAAATTTTGTTATTGGCAACACTTCAATCAAAAAATCATCAGTCAATTATAGAACTGAAATTTTTTTTAAGGGAAACACTGAAAGTCAGTCACTAGGCACTTGAATTTAGACTCATGGAAACATTACACGTAAATGGGGTTACATGTTTGTTTTATACTATATAGAGAGGGGTGAATGAGCCAGTGAATTGAACTGGCCAATGTCCCTGAAAGACAGAACTCATTTTTTAACGGTTTCCAGTAAGATCACTTAATAACTTTTCTGTTGCATGCTTCTTCTGCTGAAATCAATAAGCACAAAGGATCATCATATTTTGAACATGCTCTTTCATTATTGCGTGAACAGAGTGAGTTTAAGCCAGGCTGACAAACAGACATCCAAAACTAAAGCAACTTAAAACACCTAACCATTTTCTACCTATGTGCCATCAAAGCCTATCAGTGTGGAACCATGTCCCAAAGTCCACAAGCAGTTTATCCATCTCTTTGATGTTCAGGTTAAAATCTCAAGCAAGGAGAATTGGGACAGTACCTACTACATTGGATTTCAAAGCATCTATTCCCCCATCTGGTTGGTCAGCCAGACTGTTGGAAATAGTATTTAGCAAAAATTACTGCTCATCCTCACAAGAAACCACTCCAGTCAAACAGACTCTCCTCTTGGAGGTTTGCTGCTATGTTTTTCCTGTTAAACAAAGTCCACTGTCCATGCAATAAAATCAAAAGTCATCTTATTATACACGAGTGCAGTAGAAATTACTGAGAAAATGCACAAAAGTAATGAATAAAAGTAACAATGAGAGAGCAGAAAACAAACCATTGCAGTCTTCAAGTCCCCACATAGCAAGATTACATAACTCTTGGCTGTGGGAGAAATCTAGGGAGAGTACGCAAACTCCACAGAGAAATCAAATCATCTGGAATTGCAGTGATGTTCCACAGACACCTACCATAAAACAAAAAGTAAAGCAAATGTACCACCAAGAACAATTACTGTATACTCCTCACAAATACAGCAGATCTCAGGATTTTTAGAAAGATATGGCTATAGTTTTCAAATATTAACAAAGGTAAAACTAAATTAAGCATGGAGAAATGGTAATATAGTAATGAAAGTGAGCAGCAAAATGGGAAGCAAAGCCTATATACATTATAGATCACAATCTGAACCACAAATCCATTTCAATTTTACAAATGTCTTAGGACACCATTCCTAAAGTTTGGTGGAAATTGTGGTATAGAATGTTGACATACTGGGAATTAGAGGGTAACATTTGGAAGAGGAACTAGGGTTGGAGTCTGCAGGCAAGAAATGAGCTAAGCTCTTCCTTTTGGGATGTCACTTGTTTAATTTAATTAACAATGTCTAGGAGTCCATTGTCACTCAGTGTTGATCCTGCTCAGCTTAGTCTGCAATGGCAGCCTCCGGGCTCATCTTTTTCAAACCGATTACTACATTACAAAGGCAGCTATTGTTTCATACTGCAAAATAAATAAAAATTATATCATAATTAGTCAACTTTTAAATGTTTTTCTGCATAGGGCTGGTATTGTAGCACAGTGTTGAGTGCTGCTGCCTCATAGCTCCATTGTTCATGTGGCTGAAATGGGGGTTTTCTCTGAGTATTCCTGTTACTTCCCAGAGATGGATAAGTTATGTTGATTGAGAATCCTAAATTAGTTAAGTAATTCTGTCATGTCAATGTTCTCCATCTATGCCTGCTTTGAGTCTAATGCTTCTGTGGTAGGCTTTGACACTCAATAATCTGTAACTGATCGTGCAAGTTTGCAAAATGGATGGAAGGGTTTACCAGGTGTTATTCTGTTTATAACAGTTTAATTGAAATAACTGCAATCAATTTACTCACTAACTCATCCATTACATTTCTTTAATTAGGATCATGGAAAGGCAGGAGCCTGTCCTCAATAAAAAAGCAGACTTGACCATATTCGAAAACCTCACATCCTCCAAATAGTGTTTATTTTTTTGAGTGGAAAATCATTTGGAGATTATTGAAGACAAGTTCATTAGGTGATCCCCCAGCAGATAACTTGCAACAATTTTGATACACATTGGATTTTTCATTAGCTTTTAATACTTGTTTGATTCAATGCTGAAATATAATTTGGGCTGTCCTGATGGCAAATAGTGCACCAAATCAGTGTTTGGTAGGTGCCTAACAAACTAATCACAAGGAAAGGTAAGATCTTTATCCTTAAAGAGTTAAGTTCTTTTGCAATTTAAACCTGTAAATCGTCTATAGGTCTTGATGATTTCAAAACCTCTATATACTCTACAATTTATTATCACAAAAGTCAGTCAGATACATAACACATGTGTACAAACAGAGATTAGCATCTTAACCCTTCATCTGCTTACTGAATCGTTCTAATTCAGTAAAGGGTTGTAAGGCTGTGCTAACAGCCTAGGGAACACTGGCATATACCAGGTCAACGGAGTGTTGCCAATCCATCTAACCGGCCTACCTTTGGATGTGGATAAAAAAAATATCAAAGTAGCTAGAGAAAACCCCATGCAGACATCAGTAAAATGTGCAAAGTCCACAAGGTCACACAGACTGTGACAGGGCCAGACTGTGGAGCAGCAGTGTTAATCATAGTGCTGCTCTATGTGTAGTACTTAAATAATAATAATCAAACCAGACTTTCTAAAATGAGCTTAATGCTGGCTAGAGATGGAAAAAAATTTTGGGGTTTCAAAAACCAAACAGACTTCCAGGTAGAAATTCTTGAATCATATATGGAACAATGACCTGGTAAAATCAATATAAAATGGCAAAGTAATAAACAACAAAAGCAGTCTAAGAATAGTTTTTAGCATACTGTAACTGGTAACAACGACAGCGCTTTGTTTAAAAAGGTCACAGTTCCCACAAAAGCACATTGTCTGCGTCTGCTTATTCACAAGCAAGGAAAATGGTCGTTAACTGGTCTATAATTATCCAGACATTCTTTGGTTTTAGTTCAAAGTCCATGGTGTTTTTTGTTTTTCTGTGAAAATCTCACATTTGTAATCTCATAAAAGTCTGTTCAAAAATTGTTAGGCAAGAAATAATTATACAAGTATTTTTATTTAAGAAGTTGAGACACCGGCCTTTTTAACTTTATGTGCTGCGACATTTAATTCCGTTAAGCAAGCTTAATTTTGGTTGCTTTATTCAAAATACAGTTATAAATGAACATACAATATATACTAAATGATCTGCACTGACATCTAACCTATCAATTTGAAAATGACTGAACTTTATCGTCCATGTCTTTTTCACATAAAATGAAAAGCAACATGTCTACCATGATTCTGAATGTCTTCGTAATTTGTGATGGCCCTAACCTCCTCCTCCTCTTCCAATGCAAGATAACAGTAAAATGTGAAAAATTATAACTACCATAGTAGTTACAACTATTGTCTCAAACCTGAATGAAAACTGATGCCGAAAGCCTCTGCCATGTTTTGAAAAGTTCAGTGTAAGAAAATGGATAACAGAGACATGTCACTTCTGCAAAATATGGTGAATGGGATTTTAATGAAGGAGGAAATCCCAGCTGCTGACATTCCCTCACTTTGGTAATGTTTAGGGCAATTTTATATGCATCATTTTAGTTAAAGTATTTTATGTTGAGGGTCTCATTTTCGTGTTTTAAATTTTACTTTGTCTTCAACTAAAAAAGTTTATTTTCATTAACATCTTGTTTTTGTTGTTTATGCAATGCTCCAGGCAGTGTCATATGACCAATTCAATTCACAGGGAATATTCAAACTTCCATAACACTTGCAAAAATGCATTAACTAGAATGAGACTTTTGCAGAGAAATGAACAAAGAGATGTAGATTCAATTGATAAGTAGTCATTTCCTACATTCCTCTTTACTGAATTGAATAAATAACCTTCCTACTACTTTTGGTACTGCTCTTGTAATTTATAAAACAGAAGTGCAGCATGCACATCAGAAATTGGTTGTAAAGCAGAAAGATCAAATAATCCTTTGCACTACTTGAAAACCAGAAAATCAAATTTTGCGGATTGACAATGAAATTAAAAGTTAAATTCATGCAATGGTGTTATCCTGTGAAACATTCAGTGGCCATGACAGGATTTGTAAGAAAGTACTGTAGCAACCGGCAGATAAGCTTTTTATAAGGCAGGCAAGGAAGGCAGAAGTCTGCAAACACTACACAGGCTGGATAGGGCTAGATTCTCAAGTAGAAGTGCGTCCTTTGATAAGCCTTAAGAGGATTTGAAAAAGAAGGCTTAGACTTTCATACTAAACAATTATATAGGAGCGTCATGCAGCTTTTAGTGATTCTCCTGTTCTAACTGATGCTGAAGAGTATGACGGGGAGTGGCAGAAATTGAAGAAGATTCCCTGTCCTCTAATACCAACAGTGTTCACATTGCCAGAGAAAGTGCTTTATACTCAATTGTTTACATCTTCCATACTCATAACTAATTACAGCTGCATGAATTGGTTCATATCACATACTTGTTCTAACCTTAATCCAAATTAAAAATAGCCATTTTAGCTTTGCACACACTTCCTCTAAGTACGTGTGGCTCATGAAAATTGGTTGTTCTGTATGATGCTGGTCACAAGTACAAGTTGGGGTAGCTTGTATTTGTGTGTAATTCATCTACTTAAGTAATAGCATTCTCCATAGCTACTTCACTGTGTATTTCAAACTACCAGAGTTAAGATTTCAAAATTTAGCCAACACTGGACACTAATGGGAACCACAGGGTATTTCTCACACTGACAAAGATGCATATTCAAAAATCATCCCTGGCATTCTGTTGCAATATGCAAGTTTGGTCATCCACTTCTCCACTAAAAGTGCATCAATCTTCCATTTGTTTAATACAAATTGTTTACTGATATTACTATGCATGGCAAAAAACAACAGTCTTCATCCAAGTTGAATTAAAAAAGGGACTAACTACTAAGAGGGAGGAAACACAGTAGAAACTAAAAGGTGATGCCAATTAAGAGGATTCTTCTTGAAGATGGGCCTCCTGTGACATACAGTACATACAGTACATTAGGAAGACAGAATCCAGCAGGCAAGTTTATTTAAGGGAAATATATATCAAATACTAAGTCACAGCTGATAGCCCAGTGCAATCAGCTCAATCTAAATTGTTTAGTGTTTTTTTTACAATCTTATCATCTCTGCTTGCACCATGAGAACATCATTATGTAAAAACAGATACCAAAACATGATATTTTACCTTTCAGAAACCATAAAGTGGGACTGTTGGGTATGAACTATTACTTTGTATAGGAAGGCTATCAGCAGATTGCCAGATTTTAATCAAAAATCACAACATCTTAGTCTAATAATTCAACTGCATAGCCATACTATATAATGCATGGCTGGTTGTGGCAGATAATACCAAAAGATCCTATTAAATACAAATGTAAAATCAGTCAATCCATCCATTTTCCTGCTTGCTTAATCAGTTTAAGGGTTACAGGAATTGAATAGATAAAAGCTAGTGGAAAAAAATTTATACTCATTTAATTTCCTAAAGAGTATCTGATAAGATATGAACATCGGAAATCCAGAAATTCTAAAAAGTTATTTTATGCTCCATGTTTGCGTTAAAATTAAAAACCACGACAGCCACATTTTTTGGAAAGCACATTGTTGCTAATAATTATGAGAAGACATCCTGAAAATCTTTAAAATGGCCACATTGTGGCAGAGAAAAGAAAGAAGAAAGAAAGAAACTCATGCTTCATGACTGAGATCAGACAAAGCGGTAGTCAGCCCCCCGGAGCTGCAACAGTGAGCAATGACTTCCTGACCCAATGTCCAGGCGTATTAACAATAGAGACCTTATTGATTCTAAAGAAGTGTCCACACACAGACACTTGCTAATATAACACACTTTAACAAGCTTAAAGGCATGTGAGGCTTTTACAAACAGAAAGTTAGCGCAGTAAATAATAAAATGCTGAGCTAGTTAGAAAGCTACAAACACTGTCTAAGTGAGCATAAAAGGCATATTTTGATTTTTCATTGAGAAGGCATGTAAAATTTTGAGGTAAACTCTTCCTTTGCTTTCTGGTGCACTTTTCCCTGATAAACTGCCTGCCACTTTAATTACTTGTACATAGAAACTGTCATTCAACCTCATCATCTTAAGTCACTTTACTTCTAACAATATGAGGCTTTTTAGTTCCTTTCTATACAAGTCATGAACTTTTCACATTCCAAAGTTCAATGCGTGATGTCACTTTTCTTTTCACACTTGTGGGAAGAGAAACAGAGAATTTTTTATACTGTATCACAAAAGCATATTTGGGGCACTGTGTGACTGATTTTGCATTCTGTGTTTCAAAACTTGTACATCTGTACAATCATTTCATCTAATACTTGAAACATGCTGAAACCAATTCTAGGGTTGCAGAGAATACACTGACATAACTCAGAGAGAGGCAATAACCAGCCCCAGCCAGGGCAGAAGTCCATCTCAGAACTCAATCGCTCTCTCATACCAGTTCAATTTAAAGTTATCATTCAACCTAACTTGCACCTTTGGGGATGAGGGAGAAAACTGGTTTATCCAGAAAAATGCATGCAGTGTACTGAACCTGCCATCAATACATCAGAGGAGACATAGTGGAGACAGTGCCTAGCTTTAACTTTCTTGACACACACATCTCCCAGGACCTCACATGGTCTGTTACTGTAACTTCTTTGGTGAAGAAGGCACAGAAACGAGTCAATTTCTTAAGGATGCTGAAGAAGGCTAGCCTGTCCAACCATCTGTTGGTATCTTTTTATCGTTGCTCAGTGGAAATCACACTCACTTGTGGCATCCTGTTATAGTATGCTGGCTGCTCCATGGCTGACAAGAATGCTCTTCAGAGAGTCATCATATCAGCACAAAAATTACCAACACCCATCTAACTTCACTAGAGGATATATACAGAACCAATGTCTATGACAAGCCAACAAAATCATTAGGGATCCATCTCATCCAGGCCACCATCTTTTCACTCTGCTGCCCAATGGAAGGTCTTGTAGTTCTATTAAGACACACACTTCCAGACTGCTGAAAAGCTTCTACCCAAGCTCTATCAGAGAACTATCCATCCATCCATTTTCCAACCCGCTGAATCCGAACACAGGGTCACGGGGCTCTGCTGGAGCCAATCCCAGCCAACACAGGGCACAAGGCAGGAACCAATCCTGGGCAGGGTGCCAACCCACCGCAGGACACACACACAAACACACCCACACACCAAGCACACACTAGGGCCAATTTAGAATCCCCAATCCACCTAACCTGCATGTCGTTGGACTGTGGGAGGAAACCGGAGCGCCCGGAGGAAACCCACGGAGACACGGGGAGAACATGCAAACTCCACGCAGGGAGGACCCGGGAATCGAAACCAGGTCCCCAGGTGTCCCAACTGCGAGGCAGCAGCGCTACCCACTGCGCCACCGTGCCGCCCATCAGAGAACTATATTCTGTTAAATAACTGTTTACTTCATTTAAGTTCAAGGTTTTGACCTTATGTCTTTCGCTGTTCCGCATGGCAGCAATGGGACAAAAGTGCAATATTTTGAGGATTCACTGCAATCACTGTAAAATGGAACTATTCCACTATTTACTATTTATATTTTTCCATTTTGTATATATTTATGCATACAGAGGTATTATTGGTTTATGTTAATGCTTGTGTGTAGTTTATAATGCAGGGCATATTCTTAATCTGTTGAAGATTCTGTTTTTATTATACTATATGCACTATTTGGGGTACACACTACAAATTCGTTGTACATCTGTGCAATAACAATTAAAGGCATTCTAATTCTAAATGGCAGCCATCTGAAATGAGAATGAAATCAGGATACAAGATCTGGTCATAAAAATTAGCCAAGGTCAAGCCCGGGAGACTGAAAGTCAAGGAAACAAGCTCAGTAGTAAAAGAAACCATAGTTATGGGGTGTAGCAATAGAATAGAAAATCAGTAAAGTACTTCATGAAGTGAGCCAAGAAGTAAATCAAAGGACAAAGTTAAAAGACAAAAAAGTCTGTAACCAAAAATTTGTCCACTTGACCTTGCCTAGCAACAGCATAGCAACTGTCAATAAAAAGGCCTCAAAATGGCAGGAACCATAAGAAAAGTAAGATGGTGTCACGGGAGAATGCATTTCATTTCTAACATTTTTAAAAACATGTTGAAAAAAGAAATAAACTTAACCACTTGATTTCTTGATTTCAAAACCCTGAAAATGATGTTTCAAATATTTTCAGAGACCAAGAATCCAGATCATGGCAGGAAGCAGATCAGTGGGCCTCCAACATTAATATGCATGTTATTCGAGACTTGGGAAGAAAACTAATGTACCTAGAAGGAAATCCCCTAGAAGACACTATCAGAAGTTAAAATGCCACAAACAATGACCAGGTTGATTCAAATCCAGTCTCCTGGACTTGAGAGACAATATTTCTAACCACTAAATCTCGATATTTCTTTGCCAAGACATGAAGTTAATATTAGTTTTAAGAAATGAATATTTCCATCTAATATTTGAACTCATGACAAGAAAAAAACTAACTCAAATGGGAGCTTGTACATCTCAAGGAACACGTACACACATGATGTTATCAAAGGATCACAAAGGGCTGGCAGAGCAGCATCAGGCATAAGATGGCAAACCAACATGGCCAGTGATTGAAGAACCTACACAACTGCACACCCACATTCTGTCACACTCTAACTTTACCCTAACTTGCATATCTTTGGGATGCGGAAGGAAAACGGGAGTACCAGGAGGAAAACCCACACAGACGCAGGAAGAACTATGCATAGACAATGACCAATGCAATACTCACTCACATAATTACTCCTTGGGGATGTGGAGGCAGCATCTAGAAAAAAAACACACAGAAGGCACAGGAAGGACATTTAAAGTCTAAGGAGTTAACGATTAATTTAGGAATAAAACGCAGGTCACACTATTTTCAGGAAGTAATGCTCCCTAAAATGCCATCCTTCAGAAATACCAAGAATGGTTAGGAAGAACCATTTAAAGTGGATGACATGGTAAATTAATGCTGTTGCCTTACAGCTTCAGGGTTTAAAGCACTGAGTCCAAAGTGAAAGTGGTAATACAGTACATGCATATGACTTCTGTGAGTTTTCTGGCACATAACTGATAAACAACCCAAATATTTTTCTAATATTGGCTTGCTGTACTACATGAAAGGCAGCAGTTTTCATGCTCAACAAACTAATGCAACTCAAGAACAAACTGCAGACTCCTAGTTGTTAGTAACCAACTTTCTGTCTTCCAGAAAAAGTGCGTGCTGCCCCGCTGTATATATACTTCATGGGATTCCTATTCCTAAAAATAGATAGTCAGAAGAAGAAGAGAGACATCTATTTATCCATATTTAACTCCCTCTACAATTTAAAATAGCTAACCCACTTTTTTAAAAGGTGCTGGTGTTATGTCGCTAATTTGTCAGATATTTACTTACAAATCACAACTACTTTTTATCAGTTCAGCTCTCATTGTGAGCGAATCAAAACTGAATTGATGGTGTCTTAATAGAGACACCTAGCTTAAAGAATGTTTGATTTTTCAGGATAAACATGCACTGTGTTGCAATGTCATTTTTAGATGTGTTGCTGCTGATTCTGGTTTTCTTGTCTCTGCTTTCCTCTATTTCAATGTGCAGCATGTCCACTTTGTCTCCTCCAACTGCCTGGACCGCAGGTTCCCCCTCTTCAGCCCTAGCCACACCTTTTCTCTAGCTTGACGTACTTCTCCTGGTTTATCATTTATAGGGCAGCATCTCCTCAACTCTTCATATCTCACCCATTGATGCACTTTCATAAGTGTGGGCTCTATGTTACACATTTGAATGGGACACATAAAAGGAATGAGTCACTGGCCAGAAGTTTAGTCTGTCCTCTGTACCATTTTGTCAGGAGCCCAATGACCTGAAATATAATTACAAATCCTGACTGGACAGAAAGAGACAAACAGGGAGAAGAAGATACAGGAGGAAAGATGAAGAGGCCTGCACAGACCAGTCTCACTTTGCTAGATTTTTTTTCAACTGAAGTTCACTGTAATAATGTGATATAGTCAGAGACACATCTCACAACATGATACTCTACATTCTGCTTACTGCATAATAATTGGGAGACTGGGATTTCCTTCAGATCTTTATCTGCCTCCAGTGTTTATTCTCCACAATATCTAAGAACCCAAGAGAACTTAACATAATGAAAATCATAATCTTGATATTCAGTTAAATTATGTTAGTGCATAACTGTAAAACTGCCTGAAATGGTTTATTTGTAATTCACATGATTTCAGTTATATTAAAGTGTAATAATCTAATTAGATGTTTAACTGGCCAGTTAGCTGAACTTGGATAGCTAAACTAAGATGTATTATAATGTTGCCTTTGAGGCTTCTCGGCACTCAGCTCAACAGTACACATTGTACTTCATAATAAAAGAGGATGATGGATTCCAAAACCTGAGAGAATGTTTGAAGTCTTGGACTATGATTTATAATGGCTGTGGAAGAAAAAAGATATGTACATTTTCCATTTCAGACCCTTATGAGTATAAAATATTGCTGCCTGGAAACTTGTACAGTTTATTTAGCAGCAGACTCCACTCTTGCAGCACAGTTATTAAACGCTGAGTATTTGTTTTGAAAGCTACTTGGGTGAAATGACAGATTTCCCTTCTCTCTTTCTGTCTGTGTTTTCTGCCATTTACATAATACAAATTAAAAAAATAAAACCATAAAGGATGTCTGAATGTCTTCTAGAATCCATTATTTAATTGTGTAGAAATCCTCAACATCTAAGATGAAAGTCTGAATCAATGACAAAAACATAATGTAATTAAAACAAATTAACAGTAAAAGGTGTAACATTTGCACTTCAGATTAGGAATAAACATGTAAGTTTAGTTTTATTAAAAATTATTATTATGAAACAAATAAGCACTGTTACCCTCTGGAGAATCCGGAGGCCTTTATTCTGTAAGTAATATGGTTAAGCCTATCTGATATCTAAGACATGGTAAACCAGTCTTTGTTAAATCAAATCATTTTAGAACTGTCATCTTAATAATATGGCATCAGAATATGTACTGTATTTGTTCCATCAATGTAGTCAGCTCCCAGTGGTGTAGTGGCTTCCAGTGCTCTTTTCCGTGCTCGATTCTCTGCAGTGCCAAGGACTCAGTGGAACTGACACATTCTCCTCAAGTTTTTCTAGATTTTCATTTGACTCCCCAAAGGCATGAAATTTACGTCAAAATTAACTTGTTTATTTGCACATGAGTACAACTTATGTTGTGCCTGATGCTGCAAGTAAGGTGAACAAATGTGCCACCTATATGTGACAAAGGTGCTGTTCCTGCACAATGTATTATTTTAGACCTTTACCCAAGACCAGAACACAGTGCAATTGCTTACTTAGATTTTTTTAAAGTTTAGTACAGGAGGGTCAGGTAGCTCTGGGTGGCACAGAAAACATGAGGTGGCAATTGAACCCACAATCTTGTGGGTTAAGTCGAAAAGTCTTAGCCACCACACCACATTGCCTGTTACGATCTCATGATTGTTGGCATAATTCACAACACTACCTGCACAATTACCTATGGCAGGTAACTGGCTATTTCCTTCAAAAACTACTGAGAAGTGTCTTTTTGTTTTTAACTAGCATATTTTTGTTTTGCTTTGTGTAATTTATTTTTTTGTTCCCAGTAACCAAGCAACAGAAAATCTGTGTTGACAATTATTTCTTAACATCTGTGTTAAAATGGATTTCTGCAAAGTCTTGGAGATTATTGCTCATAAAAACCACATCAGCAAAAATGAAACTTCCTTCCCAGTTTAACTAAGAAAATGCTGAACTCCACATAAAAGGCATAACAATAAAACAGTTCTAATGCCTGCCATTTATTATTTGTGCATGATAGATACTAATAATTCTCATCTTTTAAAAGTATAGTGCTTGCCTGAATCAAATTATTCTTCAAAGCTATCCTATTAATGCATATTTGGCAGATGCCATAACTTACATTTATTTACAACTATAGAACACAATTCAGATTAGGGGACTTGTTCTAAATCACACATTCTGAGAAAGAGGTAGGAGCTGAACTAGCAACTTTGTGGCTTAAAGCCCAATGCCCTGGCTGTCACACCGCACTGCCTTTAATGTGGGAGCTACAATAATATTAAGAATATCCAGTTTCCCATCCATTTTATGTTTCTATTTCAGAGTCAGATGGATCTGTGATCACATACATGAAGAATGAAGAGATGCTGGATAAAACTCTGAACATCACAGGGTGCACTCATCCGACATACACACAGAGTTAAATTAGGCCAGTTCAGATGGGTGACTTAATTTAGCAGGTGTGCTTGTGATATGTAGTAAACTGGAGAACATGAGAAAATCCATGTCAGCAAGGACAAAATGTGGAAATTCCAAGGAAAACATTTTCAGACTACATGGCATTTTGGAAAAAACATTTAATATGCTATGTACAAGTATGTTGATTTGCACCTTTAGGAATTATCTGATTAAATTGTTCATACATTTTAGTTTATATGGAATGACAGATTGCTTCATCACACAGTAAGGTTTACTTGGATGAAATCCGGAGACTGATCTGGCACAAGACAGCTAGCCTAAGTTAGTTTACTTTACAATTCTGTGGGGGGTACTCCGAGAGTATGGGGTACCGGCCCCCCTGATAAGGGCTGTTCGGTCCCTGTACGATCGTTGCCAGAGCCTGGTCCGCATTGCCGGCAGTAAGTCGAACCCGTTTCCAGTGAGAGTTGGACTCCGCCAGGGCTGCCCTTTGTCACCGATTCTGTTCATAACTTTTATGGACAGAATTTCTAGGCGCAGCCAGGGCGTTGAGGGGGTCCGGTTTGGTGGGCTCAGGATTGGGTCACTGCTTTTTGCAGATGATGTTGTCCTGTTTGCTTCATCAGGCCGTGATCTTCAGCTCTTTCTGGATCGGTTCGCAGCCGAGTGTGAAGCGGCTGGGATGAGAATCAGCACCTCCAAATCCGAGACCATGGTCCTCAGCCGGAAAAGGGTGGAGTGCCCTCTCAGGGTTGGTAGCGAGATCCTGCCCCAAGTGGAGGAGTTCAAGTATCTCGGGGTCTTGTTCACGAGTGAGGGAAGAATGGAGCGTGAGATCGACAGGCGGATCGGTGCAGCATCCGCAGTAATGCGGGCTCTGCACCGGTCTGTCGTGGTGAAAAAGGAGCTGAGCCGCAAGGCGAAGCTCTCAATTTACCAGTCGATCTATGTTCCTACCCTCACCTATGGTCATGAGCTATGGGTAGTGACCGAAAGAACGAGATCGCGAATACAAGCGGCTGAAATGAGTTTCCTCCGCAGGGTGTCTGGGCTTTCCCTTAAAGATAGGGTGAGAAGCTCAGTCATCCGGGAGGGGCTCAGAGTAGAGCCGCTGCTCCTCCGCATCGAGAGGAGTCAGATGAGGTGGCTCGGGCATCTGATCAGGATGCCTCCTGGACGCCTCCCTGGTGAGGTGTTCCGGGCACGTCCAACCGGGAGGAGGCCCCGGGGAAGACCCAGGACACGCTGGAGGGACTATGTCTCTCGACTGGCCTGGGAACGCCTTGGGATTCTCCCGGAAGAGCTAGAAGAAGTGGCCGGGGAGAGGGAAGTCTGGGCATCTCTGCTCAAGCTGCTGCCCCCGCGACCCGACCTCGGATAAGCGGGAGACAATGGATGGATGGATGGATGGATAAGTAAAAATTTTAGGACAACCTGAAAATGGTACGTAAAGAATCTAAGCTAATCAGATATGCCGGGAAAATAGAGTTTGCATGAGAAATACTACGAATGAAATGAGAGCTCAAGTCTAAGTAACACCAGATGGCAACACACTGTCTTATAAACAATCAGAAATCAGAGAACCTTAAATCAAATGGCTATTAACTACTACAAGGATACACAACATGTAGGATATGCCCCTTCCTACAAAGTACAGAATCCAGATGTGAACATCAGGCAAATGGAAGGTGAGTAAAAAGAACACAGCAGAACTGATACATTGAGATAAATTGCTATTATAGAAGAACCCTCCTCTACAGCATATCCCAACCAACGAAAAAGGCACTGAATAGTTGATGATCTTCTCTACCTTATATTATGGATGCCTATTTAAAAAAAAAGCAGTGGTGCAGGAGTATGATGGGAAAAAGGAGAATGTGAAGATCTGTTTCAAGAAAGATACATGAAAGGACAGATAAGTACACAAATATTGAAGCAAAGCAAGACTAAATGTATAGGACTAACTTCATATATAAAGGTATGAGGGAAACGTTAATATAGAGAGTAAATTTCCTGGATGGAATACAAATGCTCAGATAGTTGGCTGTTCACTGAACCTGTTAATGTAAATGACAGCAAGGGGGTTTGTAATACACTAGGCACATTAATCACAACCAACCTGTATCAGATTTTTGAGACTTGATAAGCTGAGATGTTTCTGCCTGTGTTTGTTTGCCTTTCCCTTTTAAATCCAGACACTTAACTGAAGGGCAGCATCATTAAGGATGTCAATAGGAAAGTCAATTTTATAAGACAGGACACTTAACCAACGACCTGGGGAAAGGGAGATCTTCAGTTCAAACAGTCAATCCCATGTGACTTGTATTTCCTGTTTATGATGTACACTGATTTTTTCTGAAAAGAGCTAATTAACAATATTATATCAAAAAAATGTGTTTTGTACATTTTGAACATATGACTGGATAACTGGCATATGGATTATGTGAAATGAGTAACATGATTTTTTTTAGGTTTTCTATGGTACCTTTTTTACTTAATTTATCATAGTGCAGTCACCATTGGCTTGTTTTATATAATTTTTTTTTATTATTTCTGTTTTGCATGAAAACGTGAGATTAAATGTTTTTAGCCATCACTACAAACTACAATTTGAGAGTAACATATAAAAAATACCACTTTGAATGGAGTATTCCTTTAATGAAGTGAAGTTTTGGGTTCTCTAGCCTAGATCACTTTTTGCCACAGCTTCTTTCTGAAATGGAGGTACTTCTCTAGACTGAACAATGAGCAGCTTCCACGAAATACAAATGGGAATTTGTCCAGCCAAGGCATATCTGTTATATGGCACTGATCAAGTGATTTAAATGACTCCACCAAACAGCTGCTTAAGATTCATCAAATTCAACTCTTCTAATGGTTAGTTCATTGGCTTATTATTTGCATATGTGTGTTTTAACCTAACATTATCACACATAAGCAGTTTTACTTTACCTACAGTGAAGTACTTTAATAGATACTAAGCTGACAGTACATTAACAGTTATTTTAGTAACCTAGTTAGATGCATGATGTGACAGTAGGCTAAACTACCGAAGAATCATTGTCTATCCATCATCCAACCTGCTATATCCTAACTACAGGGTCACGGGTGTCTGCTGGAGCCAGTCCCAGCCAGCACAGGGCACAAGGCAGGAACAAACCCCGGGCAGGGCGCCAGCCCACCGCAGGGCACACACACATACACCAAGCATATACTAAGGACAATTTAGAATCACCGATGCACCTAACCTTCATGTCTTTGGACTGTGGGAGGAAACCGGAGTACCCGGAGGAAACCCACACAGACATGGGGAGAACATGCAAACTCCGCGCAGGGAGGACCCGAGAAGCGAACCCAAGTCTCCTAACTGCAGCGCTACACACTGCGGCTCCGTGCCGCCCTAAGAGTCATTGTTTAGTTTTTATATGCCAAACATTTATTTATTTATTTTATTTAATTTTAATTTATTTTATGATATTCCTTTGCCATGAGTGGCATATTCAATGCTCTTGTTACATTGTTTCTATGTGTCAGCCTGTGTATTTATATGTGCCACATTACATATGTTTAACAAATAAAACCTCTATTTGGCATGGGTCTGTAAAAGATGAATTCTTTTTGCTATAGTCTGTCCGATATGCAGTCTCAAGCATTGAAAATTTTATTTGTATTGTAATCATGCACACCTCATGAATACCCAAAGTCCCCCTGCTAAACGTCTTCTGGTGCTGACCATAAAAATAGAGAAGATGTCAGTTACATGGACCTGGATGCTAGGCTGGATATACTAAGCATGGCATTATTTCTTGTACAGTAATAAACATTTGTATCATTAACTCCATTAAATACAATTGCTAATATTTGATATAAATACCGCATATTGTCATTTGTAATTTTACTTTATTTTACGAAGTAAGATAGAATTCTGGGTTCAATGATATCTGACCTTACATTTTTTTGAATAAATACAACTAGAAGAAATGTGAATTGTCCAATTACTACATAAACACCTTCAGAATATAAAATGAGTCAGTGTGGTGAGGCGAGTAAGACACTGCTGCTTCAATTTCTGCTCCAGCTGTAAAAAATAAAAAAATATATAAATTGTTTAAATATATTCAGAAGTTGCCTTGGAAAAAGCCACTGGCCAAAAATACTGTGCAATGTTTGTTACCCACAATATGTTGGTATGCTGTGGATCATCTTAGCTATAAATATATCGGGCCTTTCCTTCAACATGTTCACTTAAGCAGTGCTCATTCAAGATGCTGCAGCACTACCAATTCTACTACAGTCTGTTAAATCTAAATCTGACTGAGCTCTGCCATTCTTTGTAAAGTTTATTTACTCATTTTTTATTGAATTTACAATAAGTTTAATAACAACTTATCCAGTCACTGAAACAATTGTTTGAGGTATTTTAACCAACCCCATTCAAGCTCAGCCTGTTAATGTTTTAATTAAAAGGTTTAATATCCATTTCATCAGTACTATGTGGGTCAAATCTCATTCACTTTGATCTGCAAAGACAGTCCTACAAATCTTAATGGCTCAGTTTCATCCTACAGCTAACCATAACCAGACTTCACCAATCATAACCATTTGAGCCATACTAAGCTTTTAGTTAGCTCCATTATACATCAATCAATCTTTTTAAGTTCACAGGTTCCCTGCCTTTCCACTTACAACTTATACATCTGCTGGAGAGCCACATGTCTTTTTAACTTTTTAACTTTGACAATTGCAAACTTTTCTTTTCTGGGCATGTTTCACTTTACCAATACCTACAAATGTTTTTAACATAGCATAACATTTTCATGCCCACATAAGTCCAGGTGCCAGGGCTAATTATATTATTGAATTTAAGAAGTGTTATAATTTAAGAAAAAATGTGCAATTAATCAAAAGAAATATGCATATCACTTGAAGAACACAAAGTATGTCAGGGTTAAGCATTATAATGGATACACAGTACAGTTATCATGGAGGGCAGATTGTCCTCAGTGTCTGGACTGTATCAAAGAATAATGGTGCCTCAGGGAGATGGTTTATCCCTTCTTTGACAACTAGACACATTTCCTATAAATATGCCTGTAACCTGAACAAAAAACACATTGTGCTCGATGTAACGATGCAGTGTTCATAACACATACTAGGTCTTTTAAACAACTGTGGCAGAATGTATGCCTAAAACTCTGTGCTCTTCTGTACGGATTCAATGCTGCATTCCTGAACAGCGAGAGCTGGATACAAACCAACATCATCATCATCCTCATCACAATGTATTGGCAAAGAGTTCTTGAATTATTTTTCTTCAAAATAAATACATTCTGAGCTAATCAGCTTCAAAATTTCACACCTTCAAATATCTGCCCTTGTGCTTTGCTTTATAAATGATCTTATCCTTCGATGTAATTCATTGGTTATAGGGATACAGGATTTCTGAAACAACTGTTTTTCAAAGAAAGCCAGATTTTCTAGTTGTAATAATGATAATAATGTACTTATCTATCAGAGCAAACCAAGTAATGTACTTTACACTCTTACAAAGAAACCAGCTAACAAAAAAAAAATCCTACTAACATAAACACACAAAACAAGATAAGCTATAAGTTACGGCATGCCAGGGCTAAGGGAAATGCAATAACTGTTGTATCACTAAACCCAAAGGAAGACAGATATTCCTGTATAGAACACAAAGCAGCTGGCAGGAAACCCTCTTTTCATATTCTTTTTAACTTTGATTTCCTTTTTCAGGAAGTTTCGTCAATCTTCACTCCCCATTCCTAACTTTCTACAGAAAAAAAAAACACTGATTTGAGTTTCTTTGGACTTTTCATGGGTATGCTTATAAGAGTTTTTGCTGCTTTCACATACTGGACCACATTTTATTAAAGGATGCTGTAAAGTAAGAATCTCAAAACATAAAACAACTATGGGAAGACACTATTATTCTTCACCTAACAAACGAAACATCTTTGACAATCTTCAAAGATACCAAGAATATTTTTAAATCATTGTAACTAAAATGAATCTGACAGAGAAAGCCTGGCACTTCTGAGTCCAACAGAGTTAGCCTGATTTTATTTTAATTATTTAATACATTTAACGTAAGAACAAAAATAAACATTCATCAATTTCTATTTACAGGGATTTCAAACTTTTCTGACCCTCCTTGAAATCCACATTTCTAACATGAATTCCCTATCCTTTTCACACGGCCAAGTATTCCTTAAATGCTACAGCCTTTCTCAATTCCTAGTCCACAGTACTTCTAACTTTTCTATACCTTACATCACACATGTTAGCCTGAGGATCATCATCCAAGCTTTTCCCAGGTATATGATACCACCCAAGGCAAAAAACAGGTGCTGCTGTCTTCTCATTTTCTTCCTCCTCAGTGCCAAGAAACTGCATTAAGTGTTATTTTATAGAGCGATAACCTGAGCAAAGGGGCTCCATATTTATCAACCCAGCGATAGAGCCTGATTAAGGCTGCCACACAGCTTTAGGGGCGACTCTTCTGTTTTCACATTCACGCCATCACGCGTCTGTTTTGTTTATAAGAACTGAGAGTAAGCAGGGAAGGCCAGGTTGGCACCCCAGAATTCTTCAATTGTTACCTCAGACAACTACAGTACACTTACAGATATTCTTTGTAATCAATAAGTAAGAATGTGCATGAATACTTTTGACAATTGCATAATTTAAAATTCAACATTATAACTAATGAGGTTGACTGCATGTCCCACACACTGCACTCATAACAATTTATCTTTTTTTGGCACACTTTATTAACATCCGAAGGGGAAATGTAAAGTAGGATATTCAACTGTTTCATTGATAGCTTAAGCTAATTCTCACGGTCAATACATCTAAAGTTATTTACACATATTTACCCATCAGTTTTCACTTTTTTCAACCACTGATTCCATTATAGGCTTATGAAGAACTTAGGCTGGTACTGGTAGCATAAGGCACAAGCCAAGAAGCAATCCAGAATGAGGCAACAATGTGCCACAGAACACAATCATGTAAACATCAACACCTACTTACAGTATAGCGAAGTAACTGAGTTATTACTCATATTCACATTTAAGAACATAGGAGGAACCAATGTACATGTGGGAGAAAACCCATCCATCCACCTATTTTCACAACCCTCTTGATTCAGTGAAAAGGGTTTCACAACGTCAGACCTCAGCATTTGGTAAAAGCTTTCAATCAACCCTGCAGGGGACATCGATCCATCACATAGCACACTCTTGTACATAGTCACTCATATGGTATCAATTTATAGCTGACAATTAGATAGTCACATAGTTTGGGGGAGGAACGATCTCCTCAGTCTGTCAGTGGAGCAGGACAGTGACAGCAGTCTGTCGCTGAAGCTGCTCCTCTGTCTGAAGATGACACCGTTTAGTGGATGCAGTGGATTCTCAATATTTGATAGGAGCCTGCTGAGCACCCGTCGCTCCGCCACAGATGTCAAACTGTTCAGCTCCATGCCTACAATAGAGCCTGCTTTCCTCACCAGTTTGTCCAGGCGTGAGGCGTCCTTCTTCTTAATGCTGCATCCCCACCACCACCGCGTAGAATAGGATGCTCACCACAACCATCTGATAGAACATCTGCAGCATCTTATTGCAGATGTTAAAGGACGTCAGCCTTCTAAGGAAGTATAGTCGGCTCTGTCCTCTCTTGCACAGAGAATCAGTATTGGCAGTCCAGTCCAATTTATCATCCAGCTGCATTCCCAGGTATTTATAGGTCTGTACCCTCTGCACACAGTCACCTCTGACGATCATGGGGTCCATGAGGGGCCTTGGTTTTGCTGGTGTTCAGGTGTAATTGGTTTGAGTCGCACCATTTAACAAAGTCCTTGATTAGGTTCCTATACTCCTCCTCCTGCCCACTCCTGATGCAGTCCACGATAGCAGTGTTGTCAGTCAACTTTTGCACGTGGCAGGACTCAGAGATTTATTGGAAGTCCAATGTATAGGCTGAACAGGACCGGAGAAGGTACAGTCCCCTGCGGCGCTCCTGTGTTGCTGACCACAATGTCAGACCTGCAGTTCCCGAGACGCACATACTGAGGTCTGTTTGTAAGAGAGTCCACGATCCATGCCACTACGTATGAATCTACTCCCATCTCTGTCAGCTTGTCCCTAAGGAGCAGAGGTTGGATGGTGTTGAAGACGCTAGAGAAGTCTAGAAACATAATTCTTACAGCACCACTGCCTCTGTCCAAGTGGGAGAGTCTAAAAAGTATGTTTTTGGGATGTGGAAGGAAAATGGAGTACCCAGAGAAAAAACAAATTATATACTGTACTTCCCACTCATCTCCTTAACCCTGTTATACATTTCTTCTACTTAAAGGAATACTCCACCCAAAAATGATACTTTTTATGTCACTTACCCCATGTACTTTATTGTGCTGGCTGAGAAAAATTTTTAATCTCATGTGTTCATGCTCAATGGGGAAAAAGAAATTTATCACATAACATAACTCAATGGTAGCTACTGGCCAGTGCTATACAACAGCAAACGATATGAAAAACATTCTTGGGAAAAAGAAAGCCACATGGCTATTGCCCAGTTGCTTTCTCAAAGAAAGAAAAACTAATGCTTTTTTTTGCCAAAACATTGTTAAATAGTTATTTCTAGAATTATCAGCGTGTACATAAACAGTAAACTCAAAGACTCATCGTTCATTGGTCAAGTGTCCTGTCTTCAATTAAAAAGGTCTTCCTCTGCTGATAATTCTGTACATGACTAACAATACTTTAGCAAAAAAAAACATTTTTTTAACATTCTGAGCAAGCAACTGGATAACAGACATATGGATTATGCAACATGAATTAATGTGATATTTTTTTTTCTTTTTTCCATGAACATTTTTTTGCATTGTTTGCTGTTGTGGCTACCATTATGTTCTGTTATGTCATAAACATCTTTCTCTCTATTCTTCATGAAAACATCAGAATACATTTTTTCTTGGCCTCCACTACAAAGTACATGGCGTACATAACATATTAAAAATATTTTGGGTGGTGTATTTATTTAAGATGACCATCTTTGGAAAAAGGACTATTCATATCTAACAAATCTAATTACTTTACTTATTTCTGAATTCAAACCTTCTACCTTATGCTGAAGTTACTGGCCATGAAAAATAAAAAGAAGTGGCTTACCCAACAAAGAAATGTTTCAGTACTTCAAGAAGCATTTTTCTTTGACACACAATCATTGTTCAATGAAACAAGTTTACTCCTTGATTCTGTTATACTTTCTTCTGCTCAGACAAGTAAAGGACATCTGACATCAAGACATTAGTGTAACAGGTTTTCATTCCATTCATTAGGTAAGTGTCCTTCTAGACTCAAACTACTTACCTTGCTCAATTTAGTGTTGTAGTGCAAAAAAGAACATCTTAAACTCCTGATCTTAAAAACAAATCATGTTTTTCTACAGTAACTGATGTTCTTTAATTTACAAGCTTCAATAGTTCCTGCTATTCCTTGGCACTATACTGTACACTTCATACCATGTACACATGTGCCTGACATGCAGTTGATGATAAAATATATAAAATCATACTTAATAAGATGCAAAAATGGTTAATCATGCTGCCAGAGGGTGGAGACATGTTACATGTTGGTCCGACATATAAGAATTTCACTGCACTCCAAACATGTCACAATACTTCTGCTACTATTATTTTCAAGCCTTTACCAATAATGTATCATTTTACCATGTTCTGGTGCTTGTTAATGTTCTTTTACATTTTATGTTGCAGCTGTGCATGACTTGTACAGCTGTTGACATTTGCTCTTTCAGGTCTATAAGGTACACTTCCAAGCTCTTCTTGGTATTCGTTAATGCAGATTTCCCACCGCAGGAACTTTGTTTTCTATGGAACCAATGAGTTTCTGTACCATGCAGGCCCTGGGCCACTTGTGTTCTTCTGGTCACTTTTGCATGTTATTTTCCCATCACACAACAGGAACTGTGACCTTTACACAAAATATGTGATGCACAAACAAGACTGATACAGTGTGAAGTGAGGTGTGCTCAGAGGCATTTATGAAGAGTGATTTGGCATGATTTGGAGTTAATGGGGAAGAATATTGCTTCACTGCAGTGAATGGCGTGGGATACCACGGAGGCAGCTATGAAGAGTGATATGCTCCATCACTGGTAACTGTCCAAAGTCTAAATTACTAACAGATATGTAAGATGGCATCAGTGCTTATGGTCAACCAATCTGCACAATCTGCGCCTGAGCCCCACCAACACTTTTTCTTTTTGAATGAAAAGTACATACTCTGGAGTTGAAGCTAAAAAGAGTACCAGGAACTGACTATCAGGAACTAGAAATTGCCCGAATTCCAGTGGTGGAAATGCTACAAAAGTTCCTGAGTTTTCTAAAAACACCCTGGTTCCTGAAAAAAGTTTCTATAACATCAGTTGCTGTGTTTTTCGCGTATTGAAAAGATAATATGTTTGATGCTGTATTTTGTAATGCACTTTGCTGTGTAAAGTGCCTTTAATGGCACCATAAAAAATAAACATCAATTGATAGATTTATGGACTTGCCAAGCAATACTAGATTTAAAGTAATGATGTCAATGTATCATTTAAGTCAACTGGGTAATTACACTATATTTTTGCAGTATATGCAACCTAATTACTAAATTATTGTTATATTGCTTTATGGATTGAAGTTTTTGGGTTCAAATCCAGGACTTGGATATTGTCCATGTAGAGTTTACATGACCTACTTGTTTCTTGTGAGTTTTTTTCCAGGTATTTCAGTTTTTAGTTTGGTGGATTATACATTATATAAATTGTTGAAATTTTCAAGGAAAAATTACGTGGCCAATGATTTGTATATGTCTCTATCTCTCTAACATACACTAATATAACATTATCAAACTTGAATACTGTATACTATAGTAGGGAGTGGGAGCCTATTCTAGCAGCACTGGGTGCAAGGCAGATAATAGCCTCTGGGAGCACTGCATGGTCCATTTCCAATTATACTCATACCCACCTTCACACAGGGAGAATATGGTATCACCCATTAATCTAACATGTATGTCTTTGGGGTTGTTGGAGTAAAAAAGAAGTACCTGGAGGAAAACCAATCCAGACATTGGGAGAAGGTGCAAACTCTGAACAGATGCTGAATCTGTGTGGCGTCTGCACTATCCATTGTGGTGTCCATGATCGAGTGATATATTAAAAATATTCATTCACTTATACCTGTGACATTTTATTTACTTATTTTTTTTAATTTATATAATGAGGTACGGCATTTAACAGTGGCGTAGAAGATTTTAGTGTTAATAAAAACTAACAATGATAATAATATTAAATGAGACAGAAATATGCTATTCATAACAGCCTTTCTTGCATTTGTATTGACATGATGCAACTGAGAACGGTTGTGATAATAAACATGCAGCACTCCTTAACATGTCCTTAGTTGCGTAGCATTTACATTTGGTCACAACAAAAGCACTGTTCAACTAACCATTATTAACCCTTTGTTCTACACAAAAGCAATTTGCAAGTCCCATTTGATTAAGTGGTATGAGGCAAATACACAAGGTGACAACTAGCATGAGTCACTTGATCTTTTCACAATTTAGATACATTTTACACCTTGTCAAGGCCCTTCACCCATATTTTTATTAAGGTTATTGCATCTTTAGTGCACAAAACTTTTCAGCTAAATCTCTCCTAATGCACAACTTATGAGGCATGCTCTTAATCACTCATTAAACTGCTCTCAACAGACTGCATAAACAAAACCAAACAGTGCCATTATCACAAGGAAAGTGAAGTACATTTGTCCTCTAGGTTTCTATTATCATGACAAATATTTGCTTAGTCACATCTACTCAACATCTATACAACAAAGGAAAGCAAAGTGGCAAACACACTTTAATAGATCTGAAACAGCTGCTTCTAAATGTTTCCTCTCAGATGCGTCTTGAGGTAAATCAAAAGTCACGTTGGTCTGTGACTCACCAAGGGCCCATTCAGTTCGTAGGCCTCTTTTTCACCATGGACTTCATTAGCCTAACCTCCGGGGGATCATTATTAACCTTAGATGACAAACCACCCCACAAATTTTATGTAACTTCTTGTAATTTGTAATTTAACCGTCTTCAGCAGTAAATTATTTCCTTAAGTTTCTTGCCTGTTAAGGCTAAGTAAATTATTATGATATAACATATTATATATTTATGACATATTTATTAGAATTTAAACACAGTTTTTTCAATACCTTGTTTTTCTACTGGTCTCATTTACAAGACATTATAATCTATGACACTAACAGTGGTTGAATAGTAGAAACCAGCTTTGAAGAGCAGGCTGGTCCACCACAGAGCACTTTCACTCACATAATGTTAAAGTCATATTCCTAGTCCCAAAATTACCGGTGTACATAATTAATTTCTATCATCCTGATTGTGTAGACAGATGCTGTGTATCTATCTATATATCTAGATATGTATACACACACACACACACACACAGATATATATATATGTGTGTGCGTGTGTGTGTGTGTGTGCGATTAATCACGTACATACACTTAACAGATTAATTGTTTAATTTTTTTTAATCAATTCACATACCTTATATATATATATATATATATATATATATATATATATATATATATATATATATATACACATATATGTGTATGTGTGTGTGTGTTTGCCCTGCCCAGGGTTTGTTCCTGCTTTGTGCCCTGTGTTGGCTGGGATTGGCTCCAGCAGACCCCCGTGACCCTGTAGTTAGGATATAGTAGGTTGGATGATGGATATGTAATATATATATATATATATATATATATATATATATATATATATATATATATATATATATATATATATATACACAGTGGAACCTTGGTTCACTAAGGTCTCGGTACACGTACAAATCGGTTTACGACCAAAAAGTTCGCCAAACTTTTGTTCACGACCACACACTCGGTATACGAACAAGCCAGTTTCCCTTCCGGTTTGTACGTGTTCAGTCTCTCCCTGTGCATTTCCTGTGCAGCGAGCAAGAGAGAGAGAGTGAGAGAGCGCCACATACACGAGAGAGAGACACACGAGAGAGAGAGAGAGAGACACACACACAGGCACGCGAGAAAGAGACACACACACAGGCACGAGAGAGAGAGAGAGAGAGACACACACACACAGGCACACGAGAGAGAGACACACACACGCACACAGGCGCACGAGAAAGAGACACACACACAGGGGAGAGAGAGACACACACACACACAGGCACACGAGAGAGAGACACACACACGCACACAGGCGCACGACAGAGAGACACACACACGCACACAGGCGCGTGAGAGAGAGAGACACACACACACAGGCACGCGAGAGACAGACACGTACACACACAGGTAGCGTGAGAGAGAGACAGAGGGCTGGACACATAAGGTAGAGAAGGCAGTTAAAGAATGCACTGGGCTTGTTTTTGTTTTCACTTCTGTTTACAGCGATCGATTCGTAGCGCGCATTGTTGTTACTTTCTTGGTGGTTTATTAAATTACGGATTTTTTCAAATGTTCATTTTTTTTCCCTGTGCTTAAAACTCATTAAAAAAAAGTGTTTTTAGCCAGTGATTGGTAGCGCTATAGCGCAAACTATTGCAGTGTTAGTTTTCTCTGTTGTTCAAGGTTTTCTCAGTGTTATTCAATGTTTTTACATTTAGTTTACTATTACGCTGTGCATTCTGTGGTTTAATTAACTAAATTTGTGCTTAAAAACTTAAAAAAATATATATTTACATACAGTTCGTATGGTCTGGAATGGATTAATTGTATTTACATACAATCCTATAGGGGAAATTACTTCGGCTCACGACCGAGGTTCCACTGTATAAGGTATGTGAATTGATTAAAAAAAATTAAACAATTAATCTCTTAAGTGTATATACGTAATTAATCGTGACTAATCGCCTCTAACATTACAACATGCAATTAGAAAATGAACACATAAATCATGAAGTAAATACTATATATATATATATATATATATATATATATATATATATATATATATATATATATATATACACACACATACATATATAGTGAGGCGGCCATTGCAATAGCAGTGTTTGTTTAACATGTTAACATGTGATACTGCAAGACTCACAGTAGGATGCCAGTATAATTTATGCAAGTAACTAATTAAGTGTAAAACAATACGGTACCAAGAGGCTCAGAAGAGGTTGTATTTTAAGGATAAGAAAAAAGCTTGAAACACATAATTAATAAAAAAACATGAAGAAAATAAGAGAAAAAAATAAAAAGAGAAGGAATTTGATTGAGTGAGAGAATGCTAAATATGAAGCGGAAGTCCCCTTAAACAGAAAGGTAATCACCTCAAAAGAGGCTTCAGGTGACTGCTGCCTAATTACTGTCAAAGGAGGTGTTTGGAAAAATGTAAACGTCAAGACACCCCCTGAAGTGTGAACCAAAAGTTTGGGAAGAAAGAGAAAAATGCTAGAGAAAGAAAAGAAAGAATCTGGTGAAAGTTACAGACATAAATTTCAATTTTTATGTCTTACAAAGGAAATTATTATGCATTCACTATTGTGAGGCTAATGAAGAATAAGAATCAGATGAAGGGCAGGAAGCTACATTAAACAATTTAAGGTCTACAGAATGGTATATAACAGAGACGTGGGAGAAATGAGAACTGAAAACTGAGAACACGAATGGTCACTGTTGGCAGTGCTGTTGATGTAAGAGGGAAAAAGAAGATGGTCAGAACAGTACTATCAAAATTTGTGTCTGTTAATTTTTGTGGTAGAAATGGAGGTGGTGATGTGGATTATCTTATGTTAACAGGAAAACCATAATTAGAATTAAATGGGAATACACCAAAATTAAATAATGGTCTAAAAATGAAATAAGGAAAAAAATGATGATCAGAGGAAAAAGAACAGAGAAAAAGAAACATCTTCAGATGAAGAGGCTGAAGAAGCTATAAAGGAGACCATGACATAGAAACAATGGGATATCACCCATTCAGGATGTCCAAGGTAACAATCTGAGAAAGAAAAGTTTGACTGGCATTCACTAAATCAATCTATGCAGATGGATCAATGTGGAAATAGTGACTTCTCCTTTGAATACTACTTTGAGTATATCCAAATCACAAAAGAAATCATCCTTCGAATACTAGAGTATATAAAAATCACAAAAGAAATCACCTGCTACATACAGTATTAATCTGTATTGCTGTTCACAAATGACCTCTAAATGGTTGTTTTCATACATTAAAGTAGTGAATGTGAAGTGTATCCAATGATTTCCCAAATTAATTGTAACAGTTGTTTTTGTGTAAGAACTGATGTATTACTGCAAAGTCGATTTTTCATTGGTATTTGAACACTAAATTATTGTACATGCTATCTTAGAAATAAACTGAATAACAACTTTGTAGACACCAAAACAACCACTTATCTGTTAATAAAAGTAACTCTTCAGAAATTAGAATTTTCTCTAAGATTGTCACTTTTGGCTGTGCATTCTATAGTTCATTTTGTGTATTTTAAAGCTACCAGAGATTTCCAGGTTAGGCTAACTGGCGATTACAAACTGGTCCTGTTTGGATGAGTGCATGGATGGGCTCTGCGGTGCAGTGGCACTCTGCCCAGGGCTGTCTCTTGCATTTTCACCAGTGCTGCAGGGATAGGCTCTCAATTTAATTAAGTGGGTTTGAGAATGTTATTTTACTACATAATAAGAGTAAACTATTACCTTCCTGCTCTCAATGTGCTTGTGTCCATCACTGTGGATACTAGATTGAATTCTGTGTGGTTCTGAGACCAGAGCTGGGAGGAATTAAATGACTTTACCATTCTGTTTCTTATTTTTAACGTTTTGAAGGATTTGGTCATTTATGTCATCACCAGTGCAAATCTGTCTTTCTTTCTTATAACACCGTATTTCGTTAGGGTGAGTTTATACAGACACAATATGCATGCATGTGTATATCTTGTTTTCCTCCATATAAAAGATTAGCTTCTTGACTCACTTAATTTGTCTGCAGGTTTAATTCAGTTTTTGATTGCTTGCCTTCTTAAAGATGGAAAATCTCCTCTTACCCTTGGTTGCTTTGGTGAATATAGTGTTTACAGACCAAGCCCGTCTAACTGCTCACTTGGATTGCCAACTGAAAGCCTCTTAGCGCTTATAAATAAATGATTCCGTGCTCTGATTTTTTGCACAAAAGCAACACAGAACATTCTACTAAATTGCGTTAAAGGAAAAATCCAATATTCACGGAGGGAGTGCATGTGAATGTGATCCTGGGAGCTGGCAGTAGATCATAGCCTTTTGTGAAGCTGGAGGTCTGTGTTTACACTGGCCATACCTTTCTCGTTTGTAGACAGAATTCTAGTAATTTTTACCAGGACTGACTGGGCTTGTGTTTATTTCCCTTAGAGCATCAGAAAAGAAAAAACACTGAGATGACATTGGTACTTTATAGCATTGTGGAGGAGAGAAGGCAAGAGCAAATTAGCTCTGATATCCTTGGAATTTAATTACATAGGTTCCTGTAAAAAATGGTTTGTATGTATTTTCCCCAAAATTTAAAAGCTATATGCTCCTCTTCAACAAGTGAGGACTGATAAAAGAAATAAATTGTCAGATGTGGGTATATAAACTAAACCGTTTTCAAGTAAAGTGTATTGTGGGTTTTCTGTGGAGACACAAATTTTCTTTGTACACATGACAGTTTGCAAATGAAGCCCAAAGCAAACCAAGAACATGCCATGCTTCTTAGATTTTTTGTTTCACAAACAGCCCCACTGACAAAAGCCTACGATATATTTACACCATCCATCATGACCATAACATTCAAAAGAGTTTTACTTTTGTATTTCTTTTATGAAGAGTACAAACAGCCACTCATTTTCTGAAATCATTTTTTCCATTATAATGTTACACATGGTCAGATATTTTAGTTGTTACAAAATCCTTTCAGTTGTGCCAGGCTTAGCCATTTTCATCCTTCACTAGATGTAACAAAATTGAACTGCACATATTCACTCCACACCAATGAATTTATTCCATTACAGGGAATAATACAGGAACCAACTGTGTGGGCTAAACCCAGTCACCAATTAATTTCACATTTATGTCTTTGGAACTTGATGGTAAAGAGAAGTGTATGCAGAAAGTCTATGAGAAAATGCAAACTTTACAAAGCTAGTGTCTGAGCCAGAAACTGAGCCTAGACTGCTGCAGTTCATTATAGCATCACTGCATTATCAACATGTCAAGCAGTGCATTCCAAGTCAATCATAAATAAACAGACCAAATACATTAAACATATCTCACTCTAACTTTCAAAGGTGAGCACTGTGACCTTTCATATGCCCTTCAGAATTCCCAGGTTTATCAAATCTTGGTCTGTGTTAGTTCTTGTTGATTCAATGTATTACTATGATGGCTTTAATATTGTGCCTGCAATCAATCGGACTCCAAACTGCATATGTCAAACCAATGTTTAACTGATTATGAATTAAAATATATTCACTATCAAAGCTTCCATGTAATATAAAGACTGATCTTAAGTAGTGATCACATCACTAAGGTACAATTAAAGAAAGCAAAGTACATTAATAATTTAATAATTGACCAATACATCAATTATCAAATCTGCTTATTCCAGTTCAAGGTCAGGAGGCACCAGAGCCCATGACAACAAAGCAGGAAATATAGATACTAGCTTTTAATTTCCTTTTGCATTTTAAAGCAAGTTAATTTAAAAATGCAACCACCTCAGCATATGATGACATATGCCAGCACCAGCAATGAACAGTAACAGGACATGCAGAATGACTGATAAACTTTACCCTGAGAACAAGCATACATTACATAAGAGCTCAAATCGTGGGATACAGTAAAACTAGGCAGTAAAAGATGACAATGTGCTAAAGTGTAGACTGCAGAGAAACTGCAAAGTGAAAATCCCCAAACTGTAAAATTTCATAAATAATATGTGTGCCTTTATATGGACATATGGTGAGTAAATTAATCATGTAATAGATTGCTTAGCACTATTAAAATTGTATTAAAGGAACACATTTTTTATATTTTACAAACCCCATGCAGTTTGCAGTGATTGACAAGAAAATATATTAATCTCATGTTTTCGTGGAGAATGGACAATAAAGTTTCGATAGAACAGGACCCAATGGTGACCAATGCTAGACAACAGCAAACACTATTAGAAATTACCTGTGTCGCATAAACCACATACCAAGTCATCCATTCGAATGCTTACAACACACACATGTTTGCAGCTTTGAATTGAAGACAGAACTCTAAACCAGTGAATGAGGAGGAGAGGTGGGTCTTTGATTGCAAAGCATGACCTGTGTGAAGTGACGCCTGTTTGTCAACTACTTTCATGTTCCGGAGTCATTTATTTAACAATATCGCAACAAAAAATACATACATTTTGCATGTTGTAAGTATATGATTAGATGACTTGACATCTTTGTTCTCCAAAAACATGATTACATTTTTTTTCTCATCTATAACTTCAAACTACATAAGGTAAGCAACATTTAAAAAAATAATTTTTGATTGGAGTGTTCCTTTAAGTGGGCTGCATGGTGGTGCAGTGGTAGCGCTGCTACTTCGCAGTAAGGAGACTTGGGTTCAATTCCCGGGTCCTCCCTGCGTGGAGTTTGCATGTTCTCCCGTGTCTGCGTGGGTTTCCTCTGGGTGCTCCGGTTTCCTCCCACAGTCCAAAGACATGCAGGTTAGGTGTACTGGCAATCCTAAATTGTGTGTGTGTGTGTGTCCTGCGGTGGGCTGGCGCCCTGCCCGGGATTTGTTCCTGCCTTGTGCCCTGTGCTGGTTGGGATTGGCTCCAGCATACCCCCATGACCATGTGTTAAGATATAGCAAGTTGGAAGATGACTGACTGACTAACTGTTCCTTTAAGTACACCTTCCTTTAAGGACAAGGTTAGATTAATTTACTTCAATAAAATAACAATTGCCTAACTAATGTACAGACCAACACAATTAGAATTGCCTAAATGCTTAAGAGCACCAGGCTGGTTACCGGAAAAGCAACGATTATAAAGACAGAGTCAGTTAAGTTTAAAATTACCTCCAATCCACAAGGACTTTCAGAACGTATGTTGTATCATGGGAAAAAGAATTATATTCTATTTGAAGAATGTTGGAAAAAAGTGTTAATTCAGTCTTCAATTATTGTCAAAGAATACTAGATCACGTAATAGCTTTTTGTCACAGCAGCACAGGCTCGTAATTTTACTCACATGACACTCTTAGCATGTCTCGGCAGTATGTGCTATGTTTTTAGAGGCACTCAATCACTGTCCCCCAGTCTGACAATGTGGCTCTAGAACTCTGACATGCGATTACTACAATCGTGTTTGCGTGGTGGACAGTTAAGACACAATGATGCCAGCCCATTGACTCACTGCTTAAACTTAAACTTACTTCAAGGTAAAAAACATAGGACCAGCTTTCAATACAGAAAGATGAAATATAAAATTAGGGATCCTTGATTTTTCTTTATGTTAATCCATTATATCTATTTTAACTTGCACATGTTAAATTGCACATTAAGTTTATTATTTAAGTCAACAGCAACAGTGATTTTTTTCTCTAGAAAACACAAAATTGTATTAGGACATTAGAAACATCTAGACAAGAACAGGCTATTCACCCCAACAAAGCTCGCCAGATGAGTTTTGAAAGTCCCTAAAGTCCTCCTGTCTACCACACTACTTGGTAGTTTACTCCATATACCTGTGTGAAGAAAACTTCTTAATATTTGTTCGAAATTTACCCATACCAAGTTTCTAACTGTGTCCCCGTGTCCTTGATGAGATCACTTTAAAGTAACAGTCTTGAACAATGGCCTAATTTTCTTCATAATTTCAAACACTCAAATCATGTCTCCTAATCTCCTTTTGCACAAATGAAAAAGGCTCAGCTCTTTTAATCTTTCCTCATAATTAATCCCCTATAGTCCTGAAATCAGCCTAGTCGCTCTTCTCTGGACTTTTTCTAGCTCTGCTATATCCTTTCTGTAACCTGGAGACCAAAACTGCACACAATACCCCAGGTGAGGTCCAAACAGTGTGTTATAAATCTTGAGCATAATTTCCTTGGACTTGTACTCTACACATCACGCTATAAAACCTAAGATTCTATTAGCCTTCTTAATGGCTTCTGAACACTATCTGGAAGTTGACAGCGTAGTGTTCACTACAACTCCTAAATCCTTCTCAAAAGATGTACTCTCGATTTTCAGACCTACCATTGTGTATTCAAACTAGGGGTGGGCGGTATGACCAAAATTCTATATCACAGTATTTTTCTAAATTATCCCGGTATTCGACGGTATTTTTTTTCCCATGCATGAGTGGATGTTAACCACATTTTCCACTGCAATTACTGGCTAAGAATAACCTATTCCACTGTCAAGAGTATTGTACACTGTACAAAAAAAACATTTTAATGTGCACACAATTATTAATACAGTTTTGCATTGCCCCATAAAGTGATAGTTTTCAAGGGGGTGGCACTAATGGAGAAGGTATCACATTGCATGACAGATGCAGTCAAAATATAGAACCTTTTTATTGAACAAATTTTGCAAAAACAAACTATAATTTTGACAACATATTTTCAACCATACAAAGAGGCATTTAGACTTAGTAAAATATCCAGAAGTGCTTGTCAAAAATTGTATTGCACCGAATATGTCTTAGAAAAGGAATAAATAGTACATATTTTTTGTAAAGCAACTACACTTTCTGTTAATGTTAACAATCTCTGTCCACTGACACGTTAAAGTGACTTTTTAAACAACTTTATCATCATTAAACTGCATAATATTTAAACTAATAAATAATAACAATAAAATAAATAATAGTATTATTACAGATAGTTGCACTATTACTTCAAGACTTCAAGCCCAGGTGCATTACACAGTATTCACCAAATTAAAATAAAATAAAACGAGTGCAACTTGGTGATGACATCTTTACCAACTGAACCATCATTTAGGCAAACTGCATTAATATGGACCTTGCTTCAAGCTAAGCTATACTGGGAAGAAAAAAACAAACTATATGTCGAGAACAAAGTCAACATTTCCACTTTATTCTCGCCGTTTATGTCGAGATTAAAGTCGACATTTCCACTTTATTCTCATAGTTTACTTCATAATTAAAGTAGAATGTCGTAAACTAAACTTCTTCCTAAAATCAATGTTTAATCAATTACTTAATTTACCCCGTCATAAATTAATGCAGCACATTAAATGCTTTGTGTTACGTTCCCCGACCCAGTGGTTAATCACTACGCTTCTTAAACTGACTTCCTCCGCACTAACAGAAGACAGCAATCACCATACAGAATCCATTCACTTTCACATATTCCTGCTTTCTGAAAATTTAGAATGCTAAGATAAATACTTGATATCATTTTCATGATGAAATGCATTAAAGCAGGTATTACACATGAACGGTAGTGAGGCGGTAGTGCTGCTCCCTCGCAGTAAGGGGTCCCCAGGTGTATGTTCAGTGTAGAGAACTTTATGGCAGGTGTGACGAGGCTCCAAAAAACTGGATGTATGAATAGCTATCGCACAGGTTTAACTTAAATATTGTGTAAATGTTGGGTTTGTGATCTGCTGGGTGGAGACACGAACACAGAATTCAATGCATGTTCTTCTGAGTGGGCTATCTTTATTGCATGTATGCTGTCTCTATCTGACATAGGCTACCAAAACCCCAGTTCCTATCCTTCCTTTTTTCTTTCACCACATAACCAATCACCACACGATAAACGTCTTTGTGAAATTAAAACTAGTTATAAACTTAGCCCACGGAGTGTTCAGAACTTTAAAAATATCTTCGTTATACATGTTTAATTATGCCATCCATTCAGAGTTGCGCCCATCTCTGAACGAGTCGCCAGCACATCGAAGGATGAATACAAGCAAAACATACACTAGCAGGGTCAATATAGCACAACAAAACCCCACATCCTACATGACTTTGAAAGGAAACTGAAGCACCGAGTAAACCCACCAGAAAAACATGCAAATGCAAGGCAGGCACGCCGCCGTGCCCCCATATGATTAATGCATTTCACCATGAAAATTATATTAAGTATTTATTTTAGCATTCTAAATGTTCAGAGAGAAGGAAGATCATGAAGTGAATGTATTCTTGAGTACAGATTGCTGCCGGTGCCTCCTCTTAGTGCAAGAAGAAGTCAGTTTAAGAATCACTTAACACAAAGCATTTAATGTGCTATATAACTTATGACGGGGTTTGAGAAAATCTAGTAAATTAAATATTCATTTTTCGATGAAGTTTAGTTTACAATGTTCAACTTTAATTACAAATTACGAGAATAAAGTCAACATGTCGACTTTAATCTTGACATAAACGGCAAGAATAAAGTCAACATGTCGTCACACTATTACACAGTACCCAGGTACATTACACTGTATTGAAAACAAATAAAACAAGTACAACTTGGCTTGCAGTATTATCCAGTAGTATAGAAACAGTATTTACACATCTGACCTTTTAAAACTAAAGTGTCTCCAGGCTCTCTGTCTATTTTCACCACGCAGCATTCCTATGCTACTGCCCACTATTTGGTGGTGTAGCAGTGAAAAAGAACCCTAGTGCAACAAATCTGTGTTTAGCGGTGTAGCAGTGAAAAAGGTCCCCACTTGAACAGTTTCCCGCTGCACCACGTTCCGAACGTCGTTTAGGCAATTTAAACCGGTGTTTCCGTATAAGAAAAATCCATATCATAAAAAAAATAAAAAACGGTTTTCGGTATGAACCGGTATACCGCCCAGCACTAATTCAAACCTAACATTTTTACTTCCTATGTGTAATACTTTGCTTTTACTGACATTAAACTTCATCTGCCACAAATCTGCCCAAGCCTGTATGCTGGCTAAGTCCCTCTTGTCATGATTTAACGGATTTCAGATTATCTGCCAATCCATCTATCTTGGTATCATCTGCAAATGTAACCAGCATGTTACTTATAATCCGATCCAAACCATTTATATATATTAAAAATAGTAGCAGCTCTAGCACTGACCCCTGTGGGACACCACTCTTAACATCAGATAATTCTGATAGAGTTCCTCGTACCATAACCCTCTGCTTCCTGAGTCTCAGCCAATTCTGCACCCATTTACTCCATACACCCTGAACTCCCACATCTTTTAGTTTGATAACCATCATCTCATGTGGCATCTTATCAAATGTTTTCTGAAAATTAAGATAAATAATATCATATCCTCCACTTTGATCATATCCTTTTGTTACTTCCTCATAAGACTGTGCAAAACACTACTGAAAGTTAACAAGGCTCCTTAACAGTCATATTACCTCAAATCTTAATTGACATAGACATTAAATTCTAGTTAAATATATTTTAAGAAAAAAGTAATTATTTACAGATTGACATTGTGGTGGTGGTCTCATTTCTCATACCCAAATTGGACCTCCACTTGTCTGTAGGTATCAGTCATAAGAAAAAACTTCAACCTAAAATAGTAGTAAAACTAATGAAATACATGTTTGGAAATCCAGGTTGTCTGGTATTTTATTCATTTTTTAAGGGTTCTTGATATTTGCCTATGGGGAGCTCAAAAAATTAACTACACTACTTATGCAATTCATTGAAAGCATATGGTTAAAAATAAGAATGTCTCACACAGCTCCAGACTGATGCATTATGTGAATTTAACTTGGGCGATGCCCTTAAGTCATTTCTGTATCCATTTTAACATGAACATTTACAAAAGAAGTATAAACTTACATCAAAACATTTGCCTAATTGCTAGAATAAATTTTCAGTATATTATTTTTAACTGGTAATTTCTTCCATAATACCCTACATTGTACAATTTGTGAGTTTGTAAACAGTGTACATTCTAGGAAAAAAACATAGATACTTAAAAAAACATCATCCACCAGCTTACAAAGCTTTATGGGACTGCCTCACATCATCTTTCGTAAGAAGAAATGTTCCGATTTTAACCTGACATCTGGATTTTATCACCATGCTGTGGTATATGAAAACAAGGCAGGGAGGAGTGAGCTGAAACATATTTGTTTGTATTTAGTGCATGTCAAACTCCACAAATTGAAGAACAGACTGCTTCATTTTCATTTTGATTTTTCTTCTTTTCTAAACACAATCAAAATATATGTGTGTTTAATATGACAAAAAAGTTTGTAAAATGATTTATGTGTGCAATTAGCGATGGAGAAATGGATTGTTTTTACTAAGCAATAGACTTACAAGACATAAGTGTCATTTTGAGGGATATTGATTATAAAACAGTACTGTATGTGAGAATCATTTTCAATGTTTAGTAATTGAACTGTTCAGGAGGAAAATAAGAGTCTGCACTTTCGCGGTATAGCATCTTCATCAGTAAAAGCTGTTAAAATTACACATCATTGCTCAAAACTGGCTGCTGGCACCTTCAGAAATACAGAGTGGTTCTATGAAATTGAAGACTCCTGAATACAGTACATCTATTTAAAAAGAACAGAAAGAGGCCAGTAAAGTGTAACACCATTTATTCAAAAATAACTAAAGGCCATTTACTGGAGGTTTTTTGGCCTTTTAGTAATGATTGCACAACAGAAAACAAATCTTAAAATTCTGTGTATGCATATTTCCCACAAAGGAACATGATGACCAGCATCCACAGAGATGCAGCTGCCCACTACAAATCAACTTGTGAACTTTACAGGTCATCTAGGCTCCTATTCGGCATGGACACTATGTACCGTGTATATCTATCTATCTATCTATCTATCTATCTATCTATCTATCTATCTATCTATCTATCTATCTATCTATCTATCTATCTAATCAAGACTTCTCTTGGATAATATTAAATAAAGCATAACTTAGTGTTATAATAGTGAGTAGGCAACTTAAAACTAATTAAATCTGAATTAGTTCTGCTGAGCTTCATCTGTTAAGTTTTTTTCATCAATCAATCTTTACAGAGCACACCACTGTTAGATGTTCTGCAATATATTAATATATTAACTAATATTAACAATTTATTCTCTTTAAACAACTAGTGAGTACGATTCTTTGAGACAGAAAAGCAAAAAAAGGTAATTACAATTGAATTAAGTAAAGCAATTTTGTCACTGCACCTTTAAAAAACAAATTCAAAGTGGTACAACTTCACGACAGAAAACTGTTTACAGGAGTCACACGATTAGTAGGAGGCCAATTGTGAAGTCTAAGGTGGCATTCATAGATAGATAGATAGATAGATAGATAGATAGATAGATAGATAGATAGATAGATAGATAGATAGATAGATAGATAGATAGATAGATAGATAGATAGATAGATAGATAGATAGATAGATCTTGTTACAGTATATTCTTATAGAAAACGTGAATAAAGTTAAGAGTAATTTGTGAGCAGAAAGTCAAAAAGTGAATCCGCTACTTCCTATCTATTACTCTGAATCTTGCTTTCTAGCAACTCTGATTCTCTTTCTACTCACCTCTGGTGGTGTTGTACAAAATTCCAGAGCACTAATTTCAAATTCTCATTGTTCATAACTGTTACCATTTTGGGTTTTTTGAAGTGCTGCATCATATTTTATACTTATTTTTATAATTAGTATTATTTTCTGTTATTAATTTTTTTATTTTATTTAGAAGCACATAACATTCAATACAGTCAATTCAAACTTAACGAGGTAATGAAAAATTCAACCCCGGCCAAAGAGAAAAAGAAGAGAGCCAATAACAAAATGCTACTCTATAAAAGGAACAAGAAAGGAAGGGTATCCTTTTGCCTGAAAAGGAAGCTTATTCTAAAACGTTAATGATTAGATCCTGCCATATTGTAAAAAAGGTTTAAGCAGATCCTCTAAGTGAGAATTAGATTTTTTCCAATTTCAAGTACTATAGAACATCAGTTACCCGATGACTTAAAAATGGTGTGGTGGGATTCTTCCAGTTGAGCAAGATAAGTCATATGCTAGTAGTATAGTAAAGGCAATTACAGTTTGTTAGTTCTTCTCCACTTTAAGGCTGTCTGGGAGTAAACCAAACAGAGCTGTTAATGGGTTCGGAGTGACTGTGACACAGAGGCTGTCTGATAGGCATGCAAAGATTTTTGTCCAAAATGTTGTTAATATGGTGCACCACCAGAACATGTGGCCCAGTTAAACTGGGGCTAGATTGCAACGTTCACAGTTGAATCTTGCCCTGGAAACATTTTGGACAATATTAATTGAGATAAATGCACTCGATAAAAGATTTTAAGTTGAATGATTGTTTGCTTTGCACATATGGAGCTAGAGTATATTCTATGCATGGCTGCATTCCACACCTTTTCTGAAATATTAAATGACAGATCCTTTCCCCAATGAGCAAAGATATTTTTATAAATAGTAGAGATGCTATCCGAGTTTTAAAGACTGATCAATATTTCTGCTGGAATAGAACAAGGTGGGAGGTCTGGAAAATTGGGCAGCTTCTGTTTAGCAAAGTTTCTAGCTTGAAAGTAGTGGAAGAATTGTGTTGATGAGAATTTGAATTTGAAGTATAAGATGCGAAGACATTAGCTATGTACAGGTCTCTAAGTATTTTAATCCCGGACATTTTCCAGACATTGAATAGTGTATATGTTTGAGAGGGTGGAAAAAGGTAGTTGTCACATAGGGATGCAAACAGATAAAAGCTTCTCTGTCTTAGAGTGCTTCTTACATTGGTTCTATATTCTGAGACAGTGAAGTGCAATTGGATTATAAGAAGTACTGCAAGATTTTATTTCTATTGCAGATCAGGCCTGTGTATATTCATTGATTGGTGTTGATGTCCAGGTCTTTATAACTTGTATATTTGCCGCCCAGTAATAAAATCTAAAGTTAGGTAGTGCCATACCCACATCTGCTTTAGGTCGTTGTAGAGTCGCCCTTTGGATGCGTGGATTTTTCAAATTCCAAATAAAAAAAGTAATGCTCATGTCTAATTTCTTGAAAAATGATTGGTTGATATGTATGGGGATGCTTTTAAATAGGAAGAGAAGCTTGGGAAGGATGGTAATCTTAACAATGTTGATTCTCCCTGCTAATGTAAGATGGAGGATAGACCATCTATTCACATCTTGTTTAATTTTTTCCATATAGACAGATACATTTTGTTGAAAAACAGCTTTATATTTGCTTGTGAAATTTACCCTTAGAAACTTAAACTGATTTGCTAAGATAAATAGGAAGGTGTCCAGTCCAATATTGTGTGCTAGAGAATTCACTAGAAAAAGCACACTTTTATTCAAATTGATTTTGAATCCAGATATCTTCCGAAAATCTGTTAATGCTTTTAAGACTGCTGGCACTGAATTTTTTTGGTCAGATACAGTATATACAGTACCATATCACCTGCATATAGTGTTATTTTCTGTTCAAGTCCTTCTCTGACAAACACCATTATCTCTGATGCATTTCAAAAGTATACAGCAAATGGTTTAATGGTGATTGCAAAGAGCAGAGGTGATAAGGTTCTCCTTGTTGAGTACCACTTTCTAGTTAGAAGTAGTGTTGAAATAGTGTTGTTAATACAAACTGAGAATTCTGGACTAGTATAAAGTACATGCACATATGTTTCTGTTATTAATGAAATAATTGTACAGTTTTGGGTAGCATGTTGAGTTGATGTCATTATGATGTGGTGTTGGTTTCTACAGTGTGAGTCTCCAGAAATACCATAACACAGGTACAGATTGAAAAAGATGTTTTTGATTATTTCATGTGACTTTTATAGATATTTTGGGCACCAAATTCAAAAAAGAAAAGCATTTTTTCCATCACGTAGCAAATTTACACAAAGCACAATTTTAAGGTATCAGTAATAGTTTTTTTTATTGATTTTGCACTATAATTAACTAATATCCATACTTTATATTTAATGATGATTTGTTTGCATCTAATATTTTTAATATTAAAATCAATATTTAAAGCAAAACAGTTATTTTACTTGATAATAAGGCCAGAATATAGCTGGAATTGAACATGGTGATGAGTCAAAGCAGCAGGCAGGACATACAGAATTCTCATTTTCTCTGTGAGTGGAACAGCAGAGCAAAGAATTTCCATTGGGTTTTCAAGGAATGGCCAGCTAGAAAAAAGCTACAGTTTAGTGCCAAAAGCATCACCAGGCCTAGCTGGGTGGATCCAGATAAAGTGCTGTTACCACTGCTTCATATTAAGCTTGATTTAATGAAGCAGTTAATGAATATGTATTGTCAGTCAGTCAGGCATCTTCCAACCCGCTATATCCTAACACAGGGTCACGGGGGTCTGCTGGAGCCATTCTCAGCCAACACAGGGCGCAAGGCAGGAACAAATCTGGGCTGGACGCCAGCCCACCGCAATATGTATTGTTGTTTTCCTTAAATATTTGCTTTAAATTTTTAGATTGACTAAAGACTTTCATTTTGAGCAATATTGTACACATGACTAAATTGTTAAAAGTAATTTATTAAATTTTAATCAAATTTCTTTTCAATTTTGTACTTAAATGTGATGTGATGGAAACATGCTAATTAAATTTTTGTTGTGTTCATGAATGCATGCATTTAATTTTGAAGGCCTATGTAATTAATTTAATCAAATCAAGGATATCAAAACTGTCCCATCAGCCCTGTCATTTTCCAAGCTTGCAGATATCCCTATCAATCTTCATGCATTTGTATTTAGTTTTTGTGCTTTAGACTTCCTGGTTCTAACTCCTTATTTTTATGTTCTTACTGCTTTTTTTATATTAGCATTTTGATAGCAGCATACATTTGGACAGATTTCTGACTTCCACTTCAGCTTTGGTTAACATTTCCTCTCCCAGTCATCTCCATTTCTCAGTCAGCCTTTCCTTGCGTTTTAGAGTCACCAGTCACACAATGAGCCTGAAGGAATGGAATGAACACAAACACTAAAGGACATTTTAAGGAAGTCAGTGATAAGAAGATAAAATGTACCTCTTAGAAGAACAGCACAAGGCTCTATTTAAGTGTTTAGGCCTCCATCTGAGCACTGTTTGCTTAGTAATCAAAAAATGTAAATTGCATTTTGCCATCAAGATGCTGCCCACAAAGAGGCAGAAGACCAGGGTGGAAGATCAACGAGAAACCAATAATCACTTATGGAGTTCACTGGTGGAAAGTAGAGTGAAGAAGCATCAGCCAACCATTTCAAGAGTTCTACATAACAATGGCTTCTATGTGAGGGTGGCAAGAAAGAAACCATTACTTACAAATGATCATGTTAAAGCTCATCTGGGGTTTGCCAGAAAATGTGAAAATTAGCCATTTAAGTTTTGTGGGTAGAAGAAACCAACAATGAGGTTTGTGGCCAAAACTGTAAGAACTACAGTATGTGTACCACAGCCTTAACTCTGTTCATGCTCCAGGAAAACACCACCCTTTCAGTGGAGTAAGGTGGAAGCATCATCATGCTGTGGGGATGTTTCTCAATCCGCATGTATTGGGCAGCTTGTCAGAGCTGAAGCAAAATCATATACAATGGGGGAAAAGGCTAAATAACAGCAAATGATATTAAAGCAACCATGAAAAAAAATTCTACCTACTCGTATTTATAGTATACTCATCTTATTTTCACATGTTAGTTATTCAGTCATATGTTCAGATCACCCAAAGCACATGCTTTTTTTCAAGAATGTTGTTAAATAAATGCTTCCAGAAAATTAAGGCAGCATACAAAAGGGACAAGCATTTAAGAGGATTCAAATTTTTGAAATGGACTGAATTAATTGGTCAAGAAACTTTGTTATCTCAGTTTTCCATTAAAACATGATCAATAAAACTTTTCTCTGCCATTACTACTAACAATGTAACAGTTTAAAAAAGTTATCAAGTACAGCTATAGTATTCATTTAAGGTTTTTCAGTCATATATTAATGATACTAAGTTCTGCATAAAACTATTTTAAAAATACCTGCTGACAAATAAGTACTATTGATTTCAAACTTTTCCTTTTTTAAATATTTAAGTTTGGAATAAAAACATAGTTTGAAACAAGTTGTTGCAGTAATAATAATAATAATAATAATAATAATAATAATAATAATAATAATAATACAGACATTTTAAAAACTTTTCAAGAGTCAACCCACTTTTGCACAGGGAGGATTCTCATTCCCTGCAGCAGCAGCCACTGCTGCCTTTATTTGGCCATATAAAAACTGTTTTAATGTTAACATGACAAAAAGAATGGCCTCAATATTCAGTATTGCTTTACTAGCATATATGTATATGATAGCAGATAGATACAAATTGATATGTGATTACTTTCTGTCCTTTTACTGGTGTCAAATACAGTACTGACAAACATTCAGCTTTTAATTTTAGATATAAAGTTTGGTCTTCCATTACTATTAGGCATTTGGCCTTTTTTTCTGTTTTTGATCTTTTTTTTCTTTTGGTCACTGACAATCAAATGGTGTTTTTCCAGGATGGGCCCCACACACTCATTATGTCTTTCTTGTGTTTATCTTATCTTATGTTATCTTATCTTACAAAGGCATGCAAAAGTTTGGGCATCCTTGTTTCAAATGTTTGTTACTGTGAATAGTTAAATGAGGAGAAGATGAACTGATCACCAAAAGGCATAAAGTTAAAGATGACAAATTTCTTTAATATTTAAGAGTATGTAAGCATGATTACATCTTGCCTGAAGAAGGGGCCTGAGTTGCCTCGAAAGCTTACATATTGTAATTTTTTTAGTTAGCCAATAAAAGGTGTCATTTTGCTTGGCTTTTCTCTATATTCATAATGGCTAACACGGTACAACACCCTAGTACTACTTTAATATTTAAGCAAGGTTACATTTTTATTTCCATCATTCACAGGTACAAAATATCAAAAAAATGAAAAGGACCTGAAGCAAAAGTTTGGGCACCCAACACAATCAGTACTTAGTAAAACCCCCTTTGGCAAGTATCACACTTGTAAATGCTTTTTGTAGCCAGCTAAGAGTCTTTAAGTTCTTACTTGGGGTATTTTTGCCCATTCTTCCTTGCAAAAGGTTTTTCATTCTGCAAGATTCTTGGGCCATCTTGTATGCATTGCTCTTCTGAGATCTATTCACTGATTTTCAATGATGTTTAGGTCAAGGGACTGTGAGGGCCATGGCAAAACTGTCAGCTTGTGCTTCCTAAGGTATTTCATTGCAGATTTTGAAGTGTGTTTCAGATGACTATCTTGTTGTAGGTCCCATCCTCTTTTTACAGATGGTGGGATGTTTGCTTCCAGAATATACTGTATTTATCTGAATCCATTCTTCCCTCTACCAATGGCATGTTCGCTCCAGAGCATGACTGATTCACTGCCATGCTTAATAGTTGGAGAGGAACTCTTTTCCTGAAATTCAGTGCCTTTTTTTTCTGCAAATAGACCTTCGCACATTGTGGCCATAAAGTTCCACAGGACCTGTTTCCAAAATGCATCAGGCTTGTTTAGATGTTCATTTGCAAATTTCAGGTGCTGAATTTTGTGGCTAGGATGCAGGAAAGGTTTTCTTTTGCTGACTCTACCATGATGGCATGGTAGTATAGTGTACCATCAGTCCAGAGTCTGCTGAATCTTCTTCAAGGTCAAACGGTGGTTTTTATTTGCCTTTCTAGCAATCTAATGAACAATTTTTTCAGAAAGTTTTCTTGGTCTTCCAGAACTCAACTTGACCTCCACCGTTCCTGTTAACTGTCATTCATTAATAACAATACAAACTGAGAAAATAGTTACCTGAAAATGCTTTACTATATTCTTGTAGGCTTCTCCTGCTTTGTGAACATGAATTATTTTACTTTTCAGATTGCTAGGCAGCTGCTCAGAGGAGCCCATGGCTGCTGATTGTTGGAACAATGTTTAAGAAGTCAGAGAATGTATACAGCTTCACCTGGGGTTTCCTAATAGTGACTGTGAACAAGCCATAGCCCTAACAAGCTAATTAAGGGACCTTGGGAAAAGTTATCTGAGATCTCAAATATCTTGTGAGGCCCAAACGTTTGCATGGTGCTCCTTTCATTTTTTCGCTATACAACTATACAAAATAAAAACAAACTAATCTTGCATAAAATCTAAGAAAGAAACGTGTCATCTTTAACTTTATGCCTATGGGTGAACAGTTCATCTTCTACTCATTTAACTATTCACAGTAACAGACATTTTAAGCAAGGGTGCCCAAACTATATATATCTTATACATACGTCTATACGTGGAAGTGTATGTGTCTGTCCGGCCCAGAAGTGAGAGGTGGAGTTGGGGTAAGGGCTCCACCTCTGAGGAAACAGAAAACTTGCTTTGCCACTAATAACACATACAAAGCCAGCACGTGATCAAAATGAAACCTCAGAAGAAAGACAAAGTTGCTTAGCCACTAACATTGGCAAAACGGTATCCTTTTAACTTTTCCTCCCGCCGCTAATACACAAGCGATGCAAGCACGTCAGCAAATCAAATCCTCCTAGGAGAGAGATGCCCAGAGTAGTTCCTTTCAATTACCTGACATCTCTACATTTCAGTTTTTTTGTGACGATTTCAATAGTGTCTAGGACCCCAGGCTTTTTGCAGCATGGGTTTACACAGCTAGTATATATATATATATATATATATATATATATATATATATATATATATATATATATATATATATATATATATATATATATATATATATATATGGTATACTGTATATACACACTAGGGGGCTTTGCCCCCAATCGCTTCTCTTGTCAACCCCCCGGCCTGCACTATGCGCCAGCCACTTTGCGTCTCTGCCGCTTGCGTTTGTGGATTTCACTTTCACCTAACAACAAGTCTTTTAATTCTTGCGGATAGGCCTCTTCATTGGGAAGAACCACTACTTTTCCCTGATGGCAACACAAATTAGACAATCTACAAGTCTCCAAGTTTAAAGGCAAACAAAATCTACATACTTGTCATATCACCTATGTCCATATATTCAATCTCTTTTCACTGTTCCATTATTTCACCAAGTAAAAATTTCCGTTTGTTATCACTAATGTGATCTTTACTATTAGTTTTTTGAGACTTTCGAATTGTGTACTTTCATAATCTCTAACCTGCTCTGCATGTGTATCATGCCAACGTTTTTGAACCTCTTTACAACATTCTACTTTATTTTCTACTCTTTGTCTTTTATTTCCGACCCCGCTTGGAGCTGAGAGTGCAGGAACTGCGTCTGACAATAGTATTCACACGAATGAGAAGTGATTGGACCGTGGGCATGGTAGTAAATGTTTGAAAGGAGGGTGGGACTTGTTAAAATCTCTTGGCAAAACGTGTCATCTCGCTGGACCTGAAATTATCTCTCATGGGAGATGAAATTATCTCCGAGAAAGTCTCGTCCCAGGATTTCCTTTTATAATATATATACAGTAAGTTCAATAAACAAATAAAAAGTAGGAAAAATATTTATGTAAAAATATTTTATTTCTTCATTTCATATGATTTATACACAGAAATGAAGCACCTACAACTAATAACGTAATGTGATATAAATATAAAAATTGGAAAAATATTTAATGTACTTAAGTGGAATTCAAATTATTCCTAGTATAATAATGGCTCAATGTAGTCAGCATTTTAGCTGTTGTGGAATATGGCCGGCAGCTTCTCCCGGCCAATACCCCCAAGCCGCCATGATGGAGCCCTCCCTGCAATATGGAGGTGCCCCGAATGCCAGCAGGGCATCATGGACACTGGAGTCTTTATTCACAGCCCTGCTGGATACCGTGGGGGCCGCCAGAGGACGCTGCAGGGAGGCTCAAGGACTTGTATTTTCCCTGTAACACGGAAGTACATCCTAGTCACAGGGACAGAGGATATTACGAAATTCCGGGCTGATGAAAAGGAGTTTTCACCTGACCTAGAAGTGTTATAAAGTCACATGGACTGACGGACAGAAACACTTCCGGGTCAAGGACTTTAAAAGGACTGTGGGAAATCCCAGCAGTGAGCCGAGTTGGGAGGAAGGGTGACTGAGCTGCTGAGAGGTGTGGAGGATTATTGGTTGTGGCGAGTGCCCTCTTCTACGCAGTGGTGTGCTGGGGAGGCAGCATTAAGAAGAAGGATGCCTCATGCCTGGACAAACTGGTGAGGAAGGCAGGCTCTATTGTTGGCATAGAGCTGGACGGTTTGACATCCATAGCAGAGCAACGGGCACTCAGCAGGCTCCTATCAATTATGGAGAATCCACTACATCATTTAAACAGTGTCATCTCCAGACAGAGGAGCAGTTTCAGCGACAGACTGCTGTCACTGTCCTGCTCCACTGACAGACTGAGAAGATCATTCCTCCCCCAAACTATGCGACTCTTCAATTCCACCAGAGGGGGTAAACGTTGAACATAATTCAAGTTATTGTCTGTTTTTTACCTGCATTTTTTATTACTCTTTAATTTAATATTTTTTGCTGTTGGAGTATGTGAATTTCCCCCTGGGATTAATAAAGTATCTATCTATCTATCTATCTATCTATCTATCTATCTATCTATCTATCTATCTATCTATCTATCTATTGATTATTTTGATTATTGTTATTATTGATTTATTGAAGTATAGTGGAGGTAGAGGTGCTTGTGCACATTATTATTATAATAAATCCATTATTTGGACTTTTAACTGGTATCTGGCGTCTGATCTGAAGGTTTAAGGGGACGACAGCGCCCCCTATCTGTCACACTGTGAATGACAAAAGACTTACCAGATGAAGAACAATGAGATGTTGTGAGAAGCAACAAATAGAGTGAAGATTCTCATAGCCACCCATTGATAGCAAGTACAAAACAAGACTGAACCACATGAGTGCTGCCAAGCCTATGAAAGATTTCCACAAGGTTGTGGCAGAGGTAAAGTAAAAACTGCAAATCTTTACTAGTGACCTATTACAAAAATGTTCATAAATTTACATATTATAGCACCAAATACATATATATATATATATATATATATATATATATATATATATATGCACACAGCATAAATGTAAGGTGAGGAAGTGCATGGCTGGAAAGAGGTTGCATGGGGCAAGAATAACACCAGGATGGGAAAGATCAGGCCTGGGAAAGCAGCAGGAAAGGTTCACACATTCATCTGTGAGAATACAGGAGATACTGTGCTGTATGTGTACTGAGGGTCTGGAAGGAAATAAGGCATGTGATCCAATGTGTTAGTGTCTGTATGTGTGTGTGTGTGTGTGTGTGCGTGTGCGTGGGTGTGTCTGTGTGCAAGAGAGAGAGAAAGAGATATGGTCTGGGTAGAAACATGAAATACTCCAGCAGGGCTCTATCGGGACAGACAGTCCAGCACTAAGCAGGGGAACCTGGCCCCTTGACTAAAGATTGAGACAGAGTGAAAAAGTGAGGAAATGTCAGAGGTGGCATTTAAGGAGCAGGGCCTCAAAAGTATTTATCTCATTAAATTCTCTATTAGGGAAAAACTGAACAAACCTATATAATGTATTCCCTTCTAGTACCCTATGCTCTTTGATGGCCTGTAGGTACTGGTGAAAAAAACTGCATGTTCCACAAATTGTTCTATTCAGTATACTATATAATCTCATCCTATCAGCTGACATGTTGTCAGTTTCTGCTACTTTGACAATTAAATAAATTAATTAAATATTTTAAATGTTCAGCTTTAACTGGCATTTCCTAGCATATCCTATCATAACTGTCTATGGCAGACAGATAAATAATTTAGCTTTCATTGCTACCTGTCCAATTAGATAGCTCTAAAAGGACAATTAAATTCATTGCACGTCTGCCATTATACATTTCCCCACCTCCCCACCACCATCACTGCTTGCTTACTATAATTCAGGGTTGTGGGGTGCCATAGCCTGGAAGCAACAGGCACAATGCAGACACCATCTGTGGCTGGGATCCTAATCCAGAGTTGGGCACAGACAAACACAATCATTCATACCAGAGCCAATTACCGATGCCTATTAACATGACAGGCTCAGGCAGGAAACTGAAATTACAAAAGGAAACCCACACGGACAAGAGAGGAGTGTGTAAAACTCCGGGGCTGAACAACTGTGATGTGTCAATGATACCTGCCACAGCACCATGCCTACCCTACTATTTAAAAAGGTTATCATTTGTTTTATTTAAAGGTCAAATGCAGGTTTATTTTTTATTAATTTCACTATATTATATACCACCAACACATGAACAGATTTCTGGCAAAAAAAAGTGACAAGTAATAATCCCAGACAGGTAGAAAAGGTCTCATTTTTCTTCAAACATGTCTGGTGAATCAGCATGCACAACACATCTTAAATGTGAATCAGACAGGTGAATGACCTCCAATGTGAAGAAAGTAATTGTGCAAACAGAAAAGAATCACAGTAGACAAATGCTTTCATTTAATGAGAGACGTCAACCGAAATTACACCCTCTTTGGAGCGTTCACTTGTATGATGCACTACTCAACAACACTGTCTGAAAAAACAGCTCACATTTTTTGAAGTGTATTTCTTACCTGTGGGCAGTCTTTAATGTAGTGTCCCTTATTAAAGCAAAGATGGCACAGGTAGTTGGGGGGTGGTCTTTTGCTAGGTTTTCTTGGCTCAGAGGTGAGAGATAAATCAGAGAAATGGTCCGTCAAAGAGCTCAGTCCATCAACGATGTTATTGAGAGATCCGTAGGGTGATGCACTCTTGTAGAGACTACTGCTTAAGGCCTGTAGACAAATCAAAAAAGCCAATTGTCAGCTTGCACAAATCTCAAATGTTTTAATATTGTAAGAAGAATATCTGGAGGTGAGCAAGAGATGTTGAAAGGAGAAGAACTTGGTTTTGTAAGCAGACGATATACAGGGCACTACTTAGACACCATTAAGATACCTAACAGCTCAAGGCTGTGACACTTGACACTGTGTAATAAACTCACTTTAGGATGTGCCTATGTCACAATAATAATAATAATAATAATTCTTTACATTTATATAGCACATTAAAATGTTGTCTGTGTCCCTCACTCTATTAATGCAATAAAACCATCTGTCAGCCTGTCAGTTTGTCACTATTCGAGAGTGTCCATCTATGGTACAACAAGGAATCAAGTGTGGATGGAACGCCATTTTATTGCAAGCCACCACTTATGAGTTTTTAGTTCACCCTGGAAAGAAACTAACATGAACAAAACTAAAATAAGCAAACTCCACTGGGAAGATTTAAAAAAAGGATGAGGAAAAAGAAAATGACTTCTGGTAACAGTGAGTTATAAACCATGATTCAGTCAGTACCAACTGAAATACACTGGAGCAGATAAATTAGGACAATCTGTGTAACACCCACAGTGCACGAGTATAGAGAAGAACTACTGCTGCTACCTTTTAACAGCCGCTTTCTAAACAAATCACCGTAGGACTGACCTCCTGAACCTAATGTTTAAAGTCACATCTCCATGTCTCCAGTGTTTTAAGTACCACTTTACATGCTGAGCCGTGGATTGCTTTTTTAATTATTTGTAACTCAGCTCCTCTATCCCCATTCACATCATTTATCATAACTTTATTTCATTTAAATTATCTTTAGCAGTGTTGGCTGAAGCACTTGCCTCACCTTTATAAGTTTTACATATAGACAGTACAGTGTCCTTTTTTTAAATAGTGTCCTTTCATATAAAATGTAGTACTTCTATCACTGAAAGCATGTTCACAGGTTATGACATATATCCATAAAGTGAAGCTGAGGAGTCAAATAAAAAAGAGTTCACAGGGTGGTTGTACAAACGTTCCAATAAAGCACACTGCCTGCCAGGAGAGGGAAGTTGTGAGTTGAGTAACAACTTAAAACTCAAACACTTCAGAGAGTTTCAGTTTCCATTTATAGACTGTATCCCAGCCAATCACAGAGAAGCATTCTGACAGGTGGCTGACAGATGGCTGACTCTCTCTAGAAACAAAAAAAAGTAATTATACATGTATGCTCAAGAATGCATGTGTTGGTTCCTGGAAAGAACAGCAAAAGGTGATTTGGGGTTCTACTAAGATACAATATATATTGCCATGTCCTGCGGTGGGTTGGCACCCTGCCCAGGATTGGTTCCTGCCTTGTGCCCTGTGTTGGCTGGGATTGGCTCCAGCAGACCTCCGTGACCCTGTGTTCGGATTCAGTGGGTTGGAAAATGGATGGATGGATATATTGCCATTGGAAGTATAGTCACAAAGTAAACAGGATCTTTTGGATACCACATGTAGGTGAAGACCATAAAATGTTTAATTTTATAATAACAGGCTAAAGTTTGTGAAAGAAACTGTGGGCCATTGACAGAAAGAAAGACATGCTTGGGAACTGTACAAGAGGAGAGAAGGTCCCTTCACATTGTGGAAAAAGCCCTTCTATAAAGCTAGGAAGTACTTTAGAAAATGAACAAAAATATCAAAGTTGGTTATTGACAGGTGTTAGGATAGGAGCCCTTACATAGCAGCCTGGAGACTAAGGCAGTAAAGGCTGGTCTTGAGCACGTGGCATCCAATTGGTGATATAAGATTATAACCTAAAGGAGTGCATATAGAAATTGAAATTTGAACTGATGTTGATGAGGAGCTCATGGATGGTGGAAGAGTGTTTAGGATTATAAAAAGTGAAGCACCTTGAGCATGGGAAAGGTACTATATAAATTAAGTGAATAATTATTATTATTATTATTAAAGTGAGCTGTTATGCACAGCATTGCAGTCACATCCTATGCAATTACTCCTAAGGCACTCCACAAAATCTCTTTACTGCCAGACACACCCCTGTAAACTGTCAGCGTTAACGAGGCTACAGTGCCTTCTACCACCCCTGGATGCATTGCATTCTTGAGCAATATATTCAGTTTTAGCAGGAACCCATTACAGTTTCTAGACACATTAAAGCTACCTGCCAACCTGAAGGACTCCTGGCCCTTCATTGATCCACCAAGGTCTAATTCTTGTGTTAACACTCTGGAGGTTGATCTTCTCGGGCACCATAAGGTTTACCACCAGCTACCCCTAGACAACACCCATCTATCCATGCAGACCTTCAAAAATGCTCTTAGCAGCTATTGTCATGTGCAAATAATATTAGACCGTCTTTCTGTCCAGTGCCATCCCTATGGCTCAGTCAACTGCGGCAGACCATTTCAACATGCAGTGTGTTTTTAAAATAAAGACTTATTAAGTAATTGATGGGTGGCATGGTGATGCAATGCTTCACACAATTGGTACTTTTGCTTTCCTCCCACATCCTCAAACACATGCAGGTTAGGTTAATGGGTCATATTAAATTGGCCACTTGTGAGTGTGTGTGTGTGTGATGGACTATTGCCCAGTCCAGGGTTGGTAGCTGCCTTGTGTCTGATGCTGCCAGAGAAACAGTGGGACTCTGACCCGAGATTCCCTGAATTAGATTAATCAGGTTTAAGAACATGGTTATGTTGTATAAATACACGGTAAGGAATATACTACTTGTTATTGGTTTTTCCTGTTTAACTAGGGAACCACTTCACCAACAGATGTTGTCAAAGAGTTGTTTAAGGTCAGTTTAACAAATTTACTCTTATAAAAAAAAGCTGAGATCACTGAGAAATATATTAAATGTCCATAAACAGAGTAAGATATTGTCAGAGTGACAATCCTAATCAAGTAGGAGAAAAAAACCACTAGTGTCCGATCCGACATTAAAGCTGATGTGGAAATCCTGCACTTAGACTGTTCATTAGCTTACATCTGTGATGCATTTGGCTCCAATACCTGGTAAATCCCTCACATTTCCTTTCTTCTTGGGGATATAAAGTTTAGACCTTAATTCCCGATGATCCCTGTAACAGTATAATTACTTTGAAAAAAAGAAAAAAAATTTTAGTACTTCTTAAACGTGTTTAAATTCCACAGATAATCTGCAATGAAATTCTGCTTAGTAAAAGTGCTTTCGGTTATTCTCCAAAAAATCCACCCATGAGGAAGGCTGAGCCAGCCGACTTGCAGCTAGCTAATTCAAGCGCTAGCCATTCATTTTTCTTACAGTTTTCATTTCAATGACAAGGGAGGCTTTTTAATAAGCACTATCACTTCCAAAAGTGAATCTTCTAGCTGCTGCGCAAGAGCGATCTGACAATTCTGAAGAAGCACAGAGCCTTTCAACCAGAAGAATGGCTTATACCAGCTTATTGGCACCAGCTTTGCAAGATTTTAAGAGTCAATTGGTTATTTTTTTTGTTTTGTTAAAGTTGGCAAATAATCAGTCAATCATCAGGCATGCTTTCAGAAAAGTGAAATAATGACAGGAAGCATCTATTACAGAGGAATAACATATTTTAATCAAACAATTAAGGAAATCATTCCAAACCACATGGGAGGGATCTGATCTAATCTGCACTGTGTCAGTTTCTGTAACATTTTTCAAATTTAAAAAGAGCTCTGGCATTGAGTTCTGTTTAAGCATTCATTACAAATCCAATTATGAAAACTACAGGTTTACCATTATTTTTCAAACACACTTAACCCAATTCAGGGTCACACCATGAGGCCAGTGCCTTAAATGCAAGGCAGTGTGCCATCACAGGTGTTATTACTCACACTTGCACAACATACATATGTCTAAGGATGTGGGTGGAAAACTGGATTGCCCATAGAAAAAGCCTATTGTATGTAAACATGGGAAGAACATTCAGTCTCCGCACAGACAATAGCTGGGCACAAGATAAGAACACAGGTTGCTAGATCTGGGAATCAGCAGCACCGCCAACCATCATCACAACACCCACTTAAGCTACACTCACCTTACCTGACTGAAGTGACTCAAACCTGACTGTTTGCCTTAATGTGACACAAATCTGATGTTTACAGGGCTGTGTGGACACAGAAATCCGTTATTAAGATTTGAGTCTCTTTCATATGTGGTCCTAGATTGGATACATATCCAATTTGTGGCCATGTGACACAAATGACAATGGTCACACTGGAATTCACGTGGTATTTTGCCTGTACACATGAGTTGAGCTATGCCATCTTCATCCAGCACCAATGGTGTGGCCAAACAACAACAGAGGAGAGCTACAGCTGTGACAACAGTCACGGTCTCACCATTGCTGGCTCCTTTCTTGTAAACACACATCTCATGGTGTAGCAGTGTCAGCAATGGCTGCAAAAAAAAACAAAAGCTAGCTGTCAGACTTTTCTTCTTGACCGAATCATCTACAGCTGATGAACTGCTTGCCATCCTCTAGAGCAAAATGCCATGCATACAATAGCTTACTAGTGTGTTCATTTTGTCAGTTTTAATTCCACAAATCGTCTTACAAACTGAAGGTTATTACTGTTGGCAACGCAGATGACACAATTTCGAAGGACAGATGTGTTCACATTACAGTTAGATACAGGTCACTTGTACTTATGAATATGAACCGCAAAGAGAGGCAAAGTAGATCTGAGCCAAAAGTCGGAATTGAGCAATGAGGCCTGTAATGTGAATGAGGCCTGTAATGTGATTCAGTGATTAATGGGTAGATAATCTACATACATACAAAGTGACCCTAACTCCATTATATTGTGGTATGTGTAATATATTATATCAGGCATTTTATTTTGAAATACTCGGTGTGTTAGTCAAATTGGGTTTCATTAGGCATAGCTGTGAGTCTTTTAGTTAACTGTTCTGTCAGTAATTAAATAAACAAGGATCTCCTAGCAATGTCTGTTGTTCAGATGCATTATTGAATGTAGATACTGTAATAATGTCATTCCCTTTATAAATGTTATGAGAACAGTACAGCACTGCCTACTGGCTGAGATATTGGACTTTCAGCCACCTCAATATGTGACCCTGACCAAGCCTCTTGTTCTGCTTGTGACCCAATTATAAATAAATGAATACACGTAGTACATACATCCATTTATTTTGTTAATTGCATATTTAGTTTAGTGCGGCAGAGAGCCGTGTCTATCCCATAAACCCTAGACAGACTGCCAGTGAACTGACAGGCTCACTCATACTGTGCCAGGATAAAGTTGTCAATAAAAGTAAGATGTACATTGATGTAGAGTGTTCGGGTAGGCCATTTATCGTACATGAATTAGTAACAAAACAAATACTGACAGAAGATGGTTATGCAGGCATTGTCTTGAAGGTGGGGGCTTGCTGCAATTGATTTTTTTTCATTTGAAACAAACAATTTAAATGTGATTGTAGTGAAAAACAGTGAAAGCTTTTATATAAACAAAAGTGGAATTATTATTTTTTTAATTTTATTGAATTTTTTACAATCAAATAACACTCCATACACATAACTTCAGTTAAAAGTGGAATTATTTTTTTAAACAGTTCAAATCGCTTCACTATCAACAGCAGCCCACAGTATATGGAGAAGCATATGGAACGTTTTCCCCATTTAAAACAATTCTGTGATTTTTTTACTTAAAGAAACACTTCATTGCAAATTGTAGACTATAAATAACAAAAAAAATGAAAGACTACAATTTGAAACAGCTTATTAAAATGAATCATGACAAAAGTACAATCAAACATCTTAAAAACCTAAGTCATGTGGATGTGGATGTGGATCATGAGGCTGACGATGAAGAAGCATTGGGCATCAATGGAGCAAAGCACCAGGGTGGTTGTGTTTCAAGTGTGTCCACAATTTGTTCATATTTGACAATTTAATGACTGCCTTTTTGTAGAAATGACAGCAAACAGTCTCGTTTAAGTTTTCTGGCTATCCACTATTGCTTGGTTTGAAACTGAACTGAATCCAAACTGCTGAAGTTAGGTTTGGCTTAATACTGCCCATCTTCAGTGTCACTCCTTTTTATTATTTTTAAGATTGCTAGCGGGTCAGCATAATATTTTTTCTTCAAAACAGTTGTGTCACAAACAATGTAAGTAAGAGTGGAAACTGTTCAATCATCATTCAGATGAGCGTTATCCAATGTAATTGATTGTCAGGTCTTTGGAAAGTTTGTGGAGCATGACTTCTTTAGAGTCCTGCTCATTCAATCAAAATGTGATTAAAATTTTTATTTAAAAAAATGATAGATAGATAGATAGATAGATAGATAGATAGATAGATAGATAGATAGATAGATAGATAGATAGATAGATAGATAGATAGATAGATAGATACTTTATTTCCCCTTGGGATTAATAAAGTATCTATCTATCTATCTATCTATCTATCTATCTATCTATCTATCTATCTATCTATCTATCTATCTATCTATCTATCATTTTTTTTAATAAAAATTTTAATCACATTTTAGTACATTTTAAAAATAAACGGTGCTCTGATTCATTACCTCAAATTTTGCTGACCAAAAAAAAAGCAGCATGCAATTGCAGGGAGCCAGTTAAACTATTACCAGGTCAGAAATACAATGTTGGGATGTAAGAGAAAAAACATGGACTCATAAAGAACATGCAGACTTGACATTAGCAATGCCCAAGACACTGCAGCTTGGTAGCAGACATGCTAACCAATGTCTCATGTGGATATTATACAGTCTTATTATAATTGTCTATTTGTAAAACAATTTGTTAAATGCCTTAGAATGCTGACTTTGGAAAAATAATTGGATTAGATTAGATTAGATTAGATTAGATTAGATTAGATTAGATTAGATTAGATTAGATTAGATTAGATAAACTTTGTTAATCTCAAGGGGAAATTCAGCTGCATACTGAAATGGAAATATAAAAAACGAGGATATAGATTCACAGAACAAATAATACAGCCCGTCAACTGATAAAATAAATAAATAAATAAATAAATAAATAAATAAATAAATAAATATTGTACAGATATTTCAAAGTGAATTTAACGAGTACATCGGGAGGAAGCACTGATTTGCCTGGTAGCAGTGGGCAGAAAACACCCACAGAAGCGCTTCTTACAACATTATTTGACACCTTGAATAAAGGCATAAATAATGAATTCCCCCATGAGGTTTCCCCTGGATGCACTCCCTTTTCCTCCTGCATTCCAAATATGTGTGTGAGGTCGACTGGTGACTCTAAATTGTCTCTTTGTGCGTATATAGTTGAGAACATGACTATGCCCGGCGTCCCGTTTAAGGTTAGTCTTTGCCTTGTATACAGCACTGTTGGGAGTAGGTTTCAGCTCTTGCAAAATGGATTAACTGGGTATAACAATCTTATTTACAATAATAATAATAGTATTATAAAAGTTTAAGTTTGATTAAAGGCTACTCATTTAAAAAACCCTAAAACACTGACTTGTGACGGGACAGTTTAATAAATGATACTGGACAGAATTAATTAAAAAAAAAAAGAGGTCAACTTGTGATGAACTCTTCAAATCAGGTTACAAGCTCAGCAGGAGGCCCTTTCAAACTTTTATCCCTCAACAACTGCCCACTGACACCAAAATGCTGTTCTGACACATAGACACTACACTAAGGCACAAGGAGGGCCATTCATGGTGCAAATTACTTTTACATTTCCCCACAGGAGATCTCACTTATGCCGTCTCACATGGAGGTTCAACGTTTTTTTTTTTGGTTACCCCTTTACTTTATCACAACCACAGAAAGCGAGGAAAGTCAAAAAGAAGTGAAATTGCTTGTTACCAGGTAAAAGACATGTTCTAGCTGCCATGAGCAAGCTTCTGTCTGACAAATCTGAGAGCTCAGGTTTCTTGTTCTGCACTTCCTTTTGATTTTCTTTTACTCTCCCCAGGGATGCTGGCTGTTTCACAACAATAACATTGCGGGTGTGCAAGACGTTTTGACACAGAAAGCAATTTAATGACAGCAACAGTGTGATTCAGGGCTGTTATTTTATGCCAATGAAATGTATATAAGTTCATGTAGTTTTTGCAAGATTTGCAGCAATGACTGAGATCCAATAGGATGACATGCCAGGAACATCTAAGCAGTGGAAACATAACAAACAATAAGCCAAGTTAAGGATTCATTTGTCTACAGTAGCAGAACTATACTGTGTGTGTAAAAATAGAAGTTTTTACATCATTCTTAAAGTATATTTGTTTGTAAAATGTACTTAATTAATTCAACCTTCTTCTTTTTCCATTGTAAGACTGCTGAAAGTTGGTGTCTGCCACAGCAGCATCGAGCATAAAGCAGAGAAAAGGTGTTATTTTGCACAATTCTGTGGACAAGTTCAGAGACAGCACAAACCTAATATGTGTCTCATTTGGACAAAGGAGACCAGAATATTAAATGTGCAAACTCTTATATAAAGACATTAGCTCAGAGGAAACTGAACACACGCCTCAGGTGCTGTGAAACATTAGTGCTAACCACTTCACCACAATTAATTAATTTATTATAATGGATATTATGAACATTTTATTTTAAAGGATGTATGTTTACTCATCTTCTAGTCTAACTATGACAAACACAAATTACAAAGTGACATGCTCATTTAAAAATACAGTTAATAACGATGTAATATCAATTTACAAACTAACAAGAAGAAAACAAGAAACTTACAAACAACATTGACTGGGAATTGTGTGTTAACTATAAAATGAAAACTGTCTCTGCCTCTTTCTCTCTGGTAGCTAGCAGATCGTGTGACTGGGCAGGTTTTGTGAGATACACAGGACATTAATAGGATAGCCCAACTTAGAACACACACACACTACTAGAATGGTGTTGGTATTGAGGAAGCATTCATTTTGAATATTTACAGCCCTACAATAAATCCTAGTGACTAGCTCTATGAAAACTGCATACTGACCTTGATGAGCAAGAAGACAGCAGGAATTAGGTGTATCCTCTTTAACTACATTCATAACCGGGACATACAGAGATGTAGCTTGCTGAACCAGGAAGACGCTATTCACTACAGGGCTGAGTTTTTTAAACTCCATCAACATGCCCAGACTTCCCTTCTGCTAATAACCTGACTATACCATTTAACCTCTCCAAACTTATGCAATGAACGTGACTTCAAGTTAACATTCTGCATGAAAAGGTGACTGGGGTAGCAGCTTTACTGAGATATTCACCACTCACATTCATGTTATACTATTTACTTCTCCGTTACAGTTCAGACACCACCAGCTCTTATCAGTGTCTGCCTTACTATGACCATTAATAAGATGGAGGGCCAGACTTAAAGAATTATTGCCTTTGACTTTTGCTGCAGCTACATCTCCTAAAGTCAGCATTTGATAGCATGTTAAATGGTGAAGAGCAGCTGGAAAATGTTTATTTGTGCCCAAAAAATAACTAAACATCCACACATTATCCAACCCACTATATCCTAACACAGGGTCACAGGGGTCTGTTGGAGCCAATCTCAGCCAACACAGGGTGCAAGGAAGGAACAAAACCCAGGTATGGCACCAGCCCACTGCAGGGCACACACACACACACCAAGCACAATTTAGGATCGCCAATGCACCTAACCTTCATGTCTTTGGACTGTGGGAGGAAACCGGAGCACCCGGAGGAATTCCACATAGATACGGGGAGAACATGCAAACTCCATGCAGGGAGGACCCAGGAAGCGAACCCGGGCCTCCTTACTACAAGGCAGCAGCACTACCACTGCACCATCATAACTAAACATGTAATAGGATACATGCAGCTAAATGATACACGATCCATCCATCCATTTTCCAACACAGGGTCACGGGGGTCTGCCGGAGCCAATCCCAGGGCACAAGGCAGGAAACAATCCTGGGCAGGGTGCCAACCCACCACAGGACACACACAAGCACACCCACACACCAAGCACACACTAGGGCCAATTTAGAATTGCCAATCCACCTAACCTGCATGTGTGTGGACTGTGGGAGGAAACCGGAGCGCCCGGAGGAAACCCACGCAGACACGGGGAGAACATGCAAACTCCACGCAGGGAGGACCCGGGAAGCGAACCCAGATCACCCAACTGCGAGGCAGCAGCGCCACCCACTGCGCCACCGTGCCGCCCATGATACACGATATCTTTTGTAATTTAAGTTGTTCTGTTAAATGATATATCACTACCCTTCATATCACACCTCCATGGCCAGTGATTCTACAGTCCAATACCAGAATATAACAATGATTGTCATTGCTGTATTTCATAAAATTATATTCATGGTTTGCACAGTAATAATAAAAATACATTTTATTTATATAAGCAGGTGGAAAAAGTCTAAAAGAAAAACACTGAAATATTACATTTTTTCAAACAGCAGACCAATAGTACTTTCAGTAATGATACTTATATGCAACAAACTATATCTGGGATATTGCAGCTGCAGAGAGAGAAAGATTGGTTGTTTCTGAGATAACAGAAAGAGATCTGATACACGGTAACACAAAAAAACATTTTACAGTAACAAAAAGGTTTTTAAAAATTTAGTCAACACTAAGGTTCAAAACCCATCCATCCATTTTCTAACCCGCTGAATCTGAACACAGGGTCACGGAGGTCTGCTGGAGCCAATCCCAGCCAACACAGGGCGCAAGGCAGGAACCAATCCCGGGCAGGGTGCCAACCCACCGCAGGACACACACAAACACACACTAGGGCCAATTTAGAATCGCCAATCCACCTAACCTGCATGTCTTTGGGACTGTGGGAGGAAACCCACACAGACACAGGGAGAACATGCAAACTCCACGCAGGGAAAGCAAACCCGGGTCTCCTTACTGCGAGGTAGCAGCGCTACCACTGCGCCCCCGTGCCACCCAAGGTTCAAAACCTTTTACCAAAAATGCTTTTCAAATGTTTATGTCAAAATGCCTATCAAAAGTTAAACCTGATATTTGTTTTGTTTTTCTTTGGAATGTTTTAGTTCTAGGCTATCGTGAGTCTTTATTTTTTGGATGATTCAAAATTTGCGCCATCACCTCTTATAGCGATTGTTACACTTGCATAACATTTTGTGCAGCATTCAGCAGTCATAGCTACAAATGGTGCCTTCAACATCAACAACATGATGGATTCGTAAAAAATAATGGTTAATATTTATAACAACAAAATAATAGCAGTAACAAAAAATCTAAATGTGAACTACAAAGAATTGGTATGTTTCAAAATGAAAATTTATCAAATAAAAAATACAAAAAAAAAAAAAACTTGAATCAATACATACACTTCTAGGATCCTGGCACTGCCCAAATGTTTTAAAAGCACATTAATTTGCACTCATTCCACTTAGCCAGACTATTGGTGTTTGATGCAGAAGTGGGCAGTACTGCCAAAAATATGTAACGCGGTATAATCAGCCAATACTGGTACTATATAATGCACTTGCAAGATATTTTAACAATGCATGTATTGATGGTTAACTGTGCACAATGTGTACATTTTATCTGTCGAAACAGTTGTTAACAATCTGCTATTCAAATGGATTGAGAAAAAAAGTAATATTGATAGCTTGAGACAATAAGGTGCAGCTTCTTTCTCATTCACTCAACCCTAACCCTACGGCTTTTCCCTATCCAGTCACTCTCTGTTTAAAACACACTGTCAAACCCACATAATCTAATGCAGAGTCACTGTGTTCTCGCCAATCAGTTTGAACGTTAACTCTAGGCAATATTGTTAAAGGGGTAGGTGCACTTATTATACACAATTCACATGCAAGTCAATAAACAAAGGCATTACTTTCAAGGCGCTAATACACAGCTAGTTCTTTCAAATGATGATGGTAATATACTCACTAATTATGACACCCAAGAGTGGCAACATGTTTCATGTTGATATGAACATGCCAGTAGGAATTTCACTGTGACAATAATGACCTCCCTAAACATATATAATCACATTTCCAAATCCTTTTGCATGCACAGAATTCACATTTCATGATACAGTAGAATGTTTTTAAATTTGTTTGCATTCATTTTTTAGCATACCAGTAAAACAATTTTTTTAAAATCCATACCGCAAGAAGAATTTCCATCTTAACTGGTATACCATATCAACTGATTTATCGCCCACTCCTAGGTGGGTGGTGGGCTCTGTATTTTAAAATGGCCCTCCCTACTTCCTTTTGTACTGTTTATACAAAGCAGATAATATTTCAGGTCTCGAGCCTGACCTACCTATCATAATATCATCAGGCTAAACACTCGTGTGCTGATTTCATAGCGCAAAGGACAAGAACCGAAGAGAACCAAACAGTGTATGTCTAAGATAGAATCTCTATAGCACTCTATTTTGGAGTACAAGGGACATTCACATCAATAGTGTGAAATTAATAAAAAGATCGAGGAAACAATCCAATAAAGTGACCACAAATAATACATTAAATAGCTCTGTGTGTTACACACAAAATATCTTAAGTGCCAACTTAGTATCATCTGAGGATCAGTGCGTGAATTCCAATCAAAGGGCTTTATGGACTGAGTTGTCACTTTTCTTCTGCAATATAATGACAGCTTGGGTATGATTGTGATTTGAAATGATTTACTAATCTTACTCAATTATGTCCTCTCATAATGTAGTTAGTCAGTATCAAATGTTCTGGATTAAACAAGAAATGTGTCAAACAGGAAATGTTAATCTATGTTTAGTAAATGTTCATAATTATGGAGCAAATTTATATGTTAACATAACATACCAATCGCAAACCACTAAATCCACTTCCAAGTCATGAAAGGGCCACAGCCTCTCCTGACGGCGTTTGGCACCAGGAGGTTACCAGCCGTAGACATGGTGCCAGTCCATCACAATGCTCACTCACACTCACACACACACACACACACACACACACACACACACACTCCTAAACTCAAACATACCCCACCAATTTAGAGTCGCCAATTAACATAACCTGCATGTCTTCGAGGAAAAGAGAGAAAAACCAGAGTACCTGCAGGAAAATCCATGTAAAAACAAGGCATATGCAAACTCCAGACACAAAACAAAAAAGTCAGATTTCATTAAATAAACAGTGTAAACACATGATTCTAAGTATTTCACTCACTGAAGTGCAATTACTTTGATATGCTAACATGTCCAACAATATAGACAATTAATAGTCAAAGGTTTTCATTATTAAGCTAATGTAGTTAATGCTTTAAATAATATTTATGAACTTTTTATGTCTTATATGTCTGGATTAGACAATTTTTTCTTATATTGTTATGCTAATACTGTGACATTTAAATACAGAAAAGAATTTCACATAAATCTCAACACGTTTTAATGATTAAGGTAAATGTGTTTGGAAATAAATATACAGCATAAAAAAATGAAACCTGTCACTTCCTATTTTTTACTGTTCTCGCTTTACACCCTTAGTTGCAAGTTACTATAATTATTTTTACATTTTCTGTCACTGCTTGTAAAATGATCTTTTTCCTTTGTTTTAAAATGTGATCATTGTAAACTTCAACATTCTGCTGCAGGCTTCAACGTAGGACTTACTTTTCTAAGTGATCCACTTAAAAATACCAATGTTGCTATGTACTGTTGGATAATCAATTAATTCAATTCTAACTTAAAATTGGAAATTAAAAGACTACAGCCTTTTTGTTTTTAAACAAGCAGTTAAATGCAATCTAATTCCCCGTTTAATATCATTTGTTAGGATTCCTAGTTTATATGCTATGACGATTTTAGTCTTCGTCAGTCAATGTTTATTTCATGCAGTGGCCTTCACAGAGCGCACTGCCACATGGATCTTTACAAGTAACACAATAAATTAATACGATCATTCACCACTTGATCAATTACAAGGGCACAAGTAATATATAAGTAAAGATGAACTGCGAGCACAAGGATGTAGACAGTGCTGACAGTATGAAATGACAATGTGACACCATCAGGATCAGTGCAGTTGGCAGGGAGGATTTGAATTAGACCATAACATTACAGGTACTGCCAATTTATAAGACAAGTCTTATTTGAATTTCAACTAATGCATCTGCCTATTTGCTATTAGGTTAACAACAATGTCAGCAGAATTTCGTCTTCTTTCTTCTCATTTAAATTAGCTCCTCAAAATTATCCTGTAAGCGTGGCTGCAGTGTTAATTTAAACTACGTAAAATTCCAAAAGTGTTGGAAGGCAAACGCTCATTTTTAGGTGTCATTATAGCATTCTCTAAATATGTTCCCTCTCTAAATGAGTGATGCATATATATTAGAACAATATTTCTATTTACAGTAGAGTTGTATCCTTTATATTTGAGTATTTTATCTGTTTGATAATGTTTTGCAAATAGGTGTAGATTTTTAAGTTAGGGACAGAAACATTTAAAGCCATCCCAGGTGTTAATTATCAACCAGACCACCACATGCAGGGAGGCACAAAGAGCGAACGATCTCATGCAGTGAAAATTACAATTCTGCAATGAGACTATACACTATAACCTTCATAAATAGCTACAGTTTACATACTGATTATCACATTGATGTATTTAACATCATTTATTATTATATCATGCCTACTGCTCTGAAGGATTGCTGCCCCATCCCAGGCTCGTTCCTTCCTTGTGCCTGATGCTGCAAGGATAGGCTGATTGGTTCTGGCCCACTGAAGCCCTAAACTGGATTTGGTGGATATAAGTGAGTTATCATGTTATTCACCATAGTTAGAATGTGCATATTCAACAACCAAACTGAACATAAAAAAACTAAAACTTTTGACAAACTTCCAGGGGCAACCATATATTTTGCATGCCAAAAAATGTCCAAAACAATGCTAATTTGCCCTACATTGCAAACGATTCATTTTAATCTTTTAAGTTTCAGGAATAAAATTAATTGATTTGAAGTCCCACTGACATTAAAATCCTGGTTGCCTTTACACATACTGCTTGTCTACTCATGGTCACGATAGAAAAATCTCCTTATTAAATGAACACTCTGATTGTTAAAGTGCATGTATGGAAACATTGCTTTCATAGATGTAGTTTAAGCATTATTATTCAAACCCTGATGATTCGTGGAGGCAGAAAAACAAGCTAGTGATTTTATGAAGAAAAAAAAAACTATTGACACTGTACGTGTGTGTCTGTGTGTGTGTGCAAACAGTCTCAAACTTGCATAATCCAATTCAGGCTTGTGCTGAGGTGGGGGGTGGAAGCCCATGGATATCTAAAACGTCAGAGACTAATAACAGGGCAGTGGGTTGTTTTAAGTAATGCACTGGAATTGTCATTAATTGCATTCCTAGCAATCATATGTGCACTTTTATTTGACTATTTCTGATTTTAATTCATCACATGCCGTTGGCATAAAGCAATGGTCATTTCTGTCGTTTCAACACGTAGGATTCAATAGACAACAGGCTTTACTTACTTCAATTTGTATGCGGATCACAAAGTGATAGACTGTGCCTGTTGCTAATTCAAACAATGCGTTTCCTCCGTGTCTCCAGTCGCACTATTCAGTCTACAGACTTTCTCTCTTTCTCTCTCTCTCTCAGCTGCCTGACGTTTCCACGCACTACATGAGATTTTAAAAGCCGCAGAAGTCGGCAAGCAACAGATCAGGTCCACAAGGATCAACACCTTCCCACCACCAGTACAGATAACCTAACCACCACCCCCACAAAACGGGCTTTTAGAGGGGTATTATGTGTCTTCATCATGTAAAATAAATGGTGACTGTCTGAGGACCCCAACGCGATAATAGCGACAGATAACTTCTAAGCTGGACAGTAAACGGGGCCTGCCGTTAACACTGTAATCAACACAAATAACAAGTAATACAATTATAGTTTAGCACATAAATCTTAATATTCTGAAAATTAGCATGCATTTTTTTAAAAAGATGACGCTTGAGTTTTCGATCTATTCAATTTACAAAAGTTGATTTCGTATTCCTGTTTACTATTTTATATGTACTTTCTTAAAACAGACAGATAGATAGATAGATAGATAGATAGATAGATAGATAGATAGATAGATAGATAGATAGATAGATAGATAGATGTTACTCGTGCACAAAATTGGTTGATTTTACTGTAGCTGACGCAAGTTTAAATGCTCCCACGTTGTTGGCAATCCATACCATGCTCAGAGTTTTGAAAAGTCCTCAACGAGTGCAGGGATTGCATTTCTCTTTTAGCATAAATCACTTTTTCCGAGTAACGGTTTGTTTTTTAATAACTCGCGCTAATGACGAAACAGCCAAGAAAAAAAGAAAAGCTGGCACGGCGACTGAAGAGTGGTCTATAATTAGACAATTACGGAAAGAAGCAAAAGAGGTGACGAAGAAAAATAAGAGAAAGGCGAAAGTCTGCCTTGACTGTTAAGCTTTTCCAAAATATAGTTCATCATGGCGGGGTTGTTCATTAAAAGAAAAGCAGTTTGCACTCGGACGTATTCATCACGCGTAAGCAGCATATTCGTTGCACGCATTAACAAAATGTTGGCATTATTTTCTTTTTATATATTTGGTTATATCTAATCACATACAAAGAAACATTAAACGTCTAACCTCACTCCTTTGAAGCTGAAAGAAGCTGTTGAGATAGTTGGAATTGAGAGAAGAGCTCAGATCAGCAGCAGGAGTCTTGGTGTAGTTAAGATCCGGGTGGGAAGAATTAGGCTCTGGTCTAAAGGCATCAAAGGCACTGGTCTGGTGAGTGTCTTGCAAGGACAGATAAACCCAGTTGAGGAGCTGGGCAGGCTGGTAGACCGAGGCACTAGTGTCTATAGCAGACAACAAGCTCATCTTTGCGAAGGCGACTCTCCTTTTCGCCACTATTTTCCCCTCCTGAGCTCTGAGTACACTTTACTAACGTCCTTTTTTGTGTGTGCATGCAAGTCTGTATTGTAGCAAAATACTTTCTCTTCCCTGTCCTTACTTTTCCTTCCCCACTTCTTCTCTGCTGGGAACGAGCAGTTCCTAGCCTAAATTCCCAATCCTGCAATACATCACCAGAAAGTTGTCAGTGGGGGTAAAAAACTTTCTGTTCGCTCCCAATCCGCTATCTCTCCTTATCTGCGCAGCTGCAGCGAGCGGCTCATGTAATATTCGCGTGCGGCGGGCAACCTAATAGGGCAGTTGTGCTCTGGATTTGCATGAGGATTTCTGCGCGATGAGTTGGGTGGATACCTCATTGAATATTAATTAGACATTGGAAAGTGAGCACCAATGATTTGAAGGATCGGCCATCGCTCTTAAATATGTATACAGACAGCCGGAGTGTTCTAGTCGCTGCAATGGCTGCGGACGATCTTGTATTATGGAAAAAAAGGGCAAGGGGCGCATTAAAACAACATATAAGAAGCGCCTCGGTCGTTATTTGTTTTAAAAGAGGCAACTTAAATGTTTGCTATAAGTTTTGTCATCGGCACGTGCTCTTTAATGTTCAAAAAGTTGCAACAAGTACGCATCAGAGCGTTTTTACTACGGATTCTAAGCTTCCTTTAATGAGTTCTAACGTTGTTTATGGAAATACTTGTGCGTATACCTGGAGCACGTCCATACTGTAAGTATGGATATGTTTACCCTATAATTGGGTTAAAAAGATTTGGAAAAAAAGTAATGTGCCAATTTCTACTAACCAAATAAAAATATTTATTAAACGAAAAAGTATAAGAATGGGAAGGTTACAAGAAGAAGAGAAAAATATCAGTCTAATGTACAATCCCCAGAATCACTTCTAGGGTCAGTAATGCCCTTCAATTGCCTTAAACATCCCTGCTCTAATGGCACCCATGATGGCCCTCTGGTTGTTTGGCCTCCATAAATGTGCAACATGGTTCCAGCTATCCCAAGTATGAAGATTGTGCTGGCTTCTAACACTTAAGGAAGGTTTCTTTTGTTCCATCAATCCTCTATGACGTCATTCTCATTTTGGTGCTGATGGAGTGACGACTAATCTCATATGTGCAGGTCATACCACGCCCAGCACCCATTTAAATACATTGGTACTACGGGACTGTCTCTCCTAGTAATCAGTGTTATTTCCTTTTTGAAAATATGAGCACTGGTGGTGCCTGTTGTGACTGTACCCAATGCCATTCTGCCCTGGAAACCTGTCACATTATGTACTATAAATCTGTTTTTCACCACAATGCGATACAGAGGCAAATTTGTTCAAACTGCAGCTATTTGGAAACACACAAGAGAGTAAATACTTGCAGAAGGCAACATCATAAAACAAAAATAAGAAAACACTCTCATCAGGGTTCGTCAGATTCAGTTTGATGGGTCTGCTTATTCATGATCAGCTTGCATTCGAGTTCCAAAAACTCACCTCGACTCTCATCTTAATAGTAGATTAAATTATCAGTTGTCTTCAGCTTTAATTGATTGTCTCCTCTGGAATCTTGTAATTAGTTTTCAGATTCACTTGATCATACTGTGTGTGTAAATTTATTTATTTATCTACCAATTTACTGTATGTATTAAATTATTTCTGTGGTGGGCTGGCACCCTGCCCAGGATTGTTTCCTGCCTTGTGCCCTGTGTTGGCTGGGATTGGCTCCAGCAGACCCCCGTGACCCTGTGTTCGGATTCAGCGGGTTGGAAAATGGATGGATGGATTAAATTATTTAAAGAGGAGGAGGAGGTTAGGAGCACGTGCTAATACAGCACATTGCCACACCCACAACACGACAAACCAACTCAGGATCCAGATTAGGACCCGAGTGCAGCCATGCAACGGGTGACACTTCAGCACCACACTAGTTCAGATAGAGTGCAACAGTGTGAGGTTTTATATGGTGGCTGGAGTGCCAACCCCCAAGTGTTTCCCTGCAGGTTGGAGGACCTACATGCAGGGCTGGATGCAGATTAACAAGCTTCTGTAAAAAGCCAAATTCCCCCCTGAGGACAAAAAAGTTCTATCTATCTATCTATCTATCTATCTATCTATCTATCTATCTATCTATCTATCTATCTATCTATCTATCTATCTATCTATCTATCTATCTATCTATCTATCTATCTATCTATCTATCTATCTAAAAAGAAAGCATCGTGACTTTACTGTATGTCACTTAGCAATCTCGAATGTCATTTACACACTTTCCCATAAAATGTTAAAAGGGGCAGGTGTTAACTGCACTCTTGGTCACTGGATGAATTTTGCTATCCTCAGTGGTAAAAAATATCTTTCATTACCATTCTGTAATTTTTTTTTTGTCTAAGTATCATGATATACAGAAACCCAAAGTTATCATAAGGCCAATAGTTAAACTAAATCTCACCCAGCATTCAGCACATGCTTTACACGTACACATAGAGGCCACATGACCTTATTGGTGGGCCATCAGGTAGAATGTGGGCTACTTTAAATATTATGCTAATTAGTTATTAGGTTTCAGGTGCATAATGAGTGTACTGTATTAACTGTTGCCCAGCATCCAAAAGACTGCCTGAAAGAGTTTGGCTGTATAGCAGAGACAAAGCAGCACATGCCATCAAGATATACAAATGAGAAAGTGGTAAATATCTTTCAAAGTAGGTTCATATGACATGAAAAAATAAGGATAATAATTAAGTGCAATACAAAACCACAATATTACCTATGCAGAGTTTATAAAAAAGAACACTTTTGTATTATTTTCAAACATGCAGCAGTGCCCCCTAATGTTTTACTGGAGTCATACGCTTTTCTTGAAAGTGCATAGAGTACTCCATAAACCAATTTGAGGGCAAATCTGTATTTATCAAAATCGGAATGTAAAGGTTTCAAGATCCAGTGATCTCAAAACATCTCGGGATCTTTGTATTAAAATGTACTTTTCTCACTTGTAAAAGCATCCAGGACAACAAAATAAGTAAAGGTGATGTTCAAGTGGAATAAAACCAAGGAGCTTGAAAGTAGAAGCTTCAGCATCTCATTTTAGAATATCAATGGTCATACCCTTCAGCATTCATCCATTCATTTTTGTACCCGCTTAATCAATTTGAGTTCACAGGTGACTGGGGCTTTTTTTTAGTGTGAATGTAGAAACAAACTCTAAATGGTGTGCTACTTCATTGAAGATGATTTCAATGAGCTTCATAAAACAAAAGAAAGAAAGAAAGAAAGAAAGAAAGAAAGAAAGAAAGAAAGAAAGAAAGAAAGAAAGAAAGAAAGAAAGAAAGAAAGAAAGAAAGAAGTTTTACCTCCATTGGTACTCTGAAAATGCAGAAGTCATACTGACTTTTACTAACAAAACATTTGTCCAGCCTATGGTATTCAATAACAGGTCACATAGACATAAATTGAGAGTCAAAATTAAGTGATTAGAAAAAAAATAAATCAACTTTTAAGAAGACAGATTCAACGTTCTTAGCTTTACACAAAAGTATGATCTTCTTTTTTTATCAAATGTTTTTGCTTGTTTTTTAATTGTTACCATACTGTGTCAGTATACTGGCAGAAGAATTGTAAGCAGCCATCTATTTAGTGCCCTGATTAGAGAGATTTATGAAAATAAAATACAAAAGTAATGATTTTTCTTTGAGGTTGATTATAGTATTATAAATATTTATAATACTAGACAATATATTATATAGTTACAGTATATATATATATTATATAGTATTATATTAAATACAATTAATTATTACTTTTATCTCAACAGACTAGGAGACTCACTTTTAAATTCTGCTTGAGGGTTCATGTTTGTATGTTAAAATTAAAAATGTTGTATGGGGATATAATAGTATGAAAATGCAAAAGAACTCAATCGAAGAACTGAAAGCTGTCTGTGACATGGTTGTAAATAAAATGTTCAAAAACATTTAGGATATCTATTTAACTTTATACATAATGGTAGCCATAAGCATATTAAAATGTGGTACATTTTCAGAAGGTTTAAATAAAGAAGTGCATTCATTTGCAACCCTAGCTGTCCCTTAAATACCCTTAAATATTAGTAGTTGCATTTTATTACATGTACAGAGTACAGTGAAATTCTTACTTGAATGTCCAACTGTCTGGCGCCATAATAAGCAAGAGCATATTAAAATATATAACACCATTTTATTTAATAGAAAACACAATTCAGCTAACCTGATGTATTATTTACCCCTGCTGTCATATCACTTGCTCAGCCCCTGAAATTCTTAATGTATGTTATGTTTACAAATTTGTAATTACTGCTATAATATCTACAATTTAAAAAATAGACAAAAACCTTGTAGAAATGTTACAGTAGACTTGTTCATACATCTCAGATCTTTAACGTCTATCCAAAGTTGCCTATAATTGTCTAGACCTCATTATCTTATTACTCTAAACTGATTTTATGAGTGCTTTCTACAGCTTGCTGTAATGGTGTACTCTGAAAGTCACTGTATAAAATAAGAGAACATCTGCCAAAGGAAACAAATTGGTTAAAGTAGAATATAGTCCAGTGTTTTATATTAACAACCTTATTACAGATAGGAAAATACATGTTTTAATTTGAGTGGAACTTGGCTTAGCAATGATGGAGCTGTTGTGCTAATTGAAATGAAACAGCTCTTGGAATTTCATATCCTTTATCATGTCTGCCAAAGAGAAAGAAGCGGTGGCTTGATAAATATCTTCTTGAGCCATATGAGCTATAAAGATACCAGTTTTGGTGGTTTTGCTTCTTCTGAATATTATGTTGTCATTATTTAATATATTATTATCATTCATTGTCTGATAAAATGTAATGTCTCATTAATCAATTAATTTTCTTATTTGTTATCTATTAAAATAAGTAGCTCTGACAGGCTTTAAAAATTATGTAATTTCAATTTTCATAGAGATAATCAATGTGACCCCAAAGCAAAGGAGTCCATGTTCTTCTTTACAATCATGAAGGAAAATATATGGCCAAGATAAAACCTAACAGGGAATCTTTCTTGATATTTCTTTACTAACTGTTAAGGCAAAGCCCAGAGAGACTTCTTACTAAACAAATGATTTGCTTGAATAAACGTTTAACTAAAGAAAAAAAAAACAAAAACAAAGGAAAAGTTAGTTGTGCCTTTAGTGAAGGCTTCTACTAAGTGTTTGCTAACCAAAAAAAGAAAGATCTTGATAAAAGTTTGAAAGTTCTTTGGTCTCAGGGCTGGCTCTTGCATTAGGTAAAGCTGTAAATGGCAACCAAAGGCCACTTCATACGACATAAGAGTTTAATAATGTAGGATTATTGCTGTTCCACTCTTGAATACAGTATTATCTATATAACATGTAATCTGGGACTTTAAATGGCATGAACTGATTCGTGTATTCACATTTATGTATGCAGGGCGGCACGGTGGCGCAGTGGTAGCGCCGCTGCCTCGCAGTTAGGAGACCTGGGTTTGCTTCCTCCCTGCGTGGAGTTTGCATGTTCTCCCCGTGTCTGCGTGGGTTTCCTCCGGGCGCTCCGGTTCCCTCCCACAGTCCAAAGACATGCAGGTTAGGTGGATTGGCGATTCTAAATTGGCCCTAGTGTGTGCTTGGTGTTTGTGTGTGTCCTGCAGTGGGTTGGCACCCTGCCCGGGATTGATTCCTGCCTTGTGCCCTGTGTTGGCTGGGATTGGCTCCAGCAGACCACCGTGACCCTGTGTTCGGATTCAGTGGGTTGGAAAATGGATGGATGGACATTTATGTATGCAATTGATGTGGACTTTAAGTTTTTATTCTGTAACCAAAAGAAAAAAAAACAGAATAGCATATAAAGTTGGGGATTAGCAGGATACCCATCTGCTAATGAAACTGAAAGTTATAATGAATAAAAATGTGTAGTAGAACATCTTGGGTCCTCATAAGCACTTGGTAAAAAGTTTGCAGAATGATGTCCAAACGGGACAACATTCTAAATGTCATTGTTTAAGTGTGAAGCATTTTTTACAGGAAAGATAAATAACATAAAATCTAATGTAATACCTACCTCAAGAACAGAGTATTGTGAACATCTTCCTATGCCACACACTAAATGGAACTCTTTCAACAAAATACATATACTTGAATTTTGCAGACTGTCCGCCTGCATCCTTGATAAGATTCCTACCGATTTTTCATAGATGTTTCTGAGTATTTAATTGACAGCCTAATAAACACAGATAACTTTTCTTTAGATACTTTAAAAGCTGAAGTAGTAAAACCTTTGCTTAAGAAAAATAACATTGAGTAGTCTGTTTTGGATGATTTGAGAACTAGCTCTAACCTGTCTTTTATAAGGAAAAATATTAGAAAGGTGTTTTGAACATTTACATTTTAAAAATACTAGGGGGCTTTGACCCCTGCTCTCTTTGTGTCTCTGCTGCTCTGCATATGTGGATTTCACTTTGACCAAACAACAAATCTTTTAATTCTCACGGATACGCCTCTTCATTGGGAAGAAACACTATCTTTTCCTGATGGCAACATGAATTAGACGATCTACAAGTCTCCCACTTACAGTTTACATCTGAGCAATATATTCTATTACTTTTCGCTGTTCCATTATTTCACCGAGTAATAATTTCCATTTGTTTGCGCTAGTGCGATCTTTACTATCATTTTTTTGAGATTTTCAAATTTTAGTACTTTCATTATCTCTAACCTGCTCTGCATGTGTATTGCACCAATGTTTTTGAATTCTTTACGATGTTCTACTTTGTCTTCTACTCTATGCCTTTTATTTCCGGCCCCGGGCGTGGTTAAATCTCTTGGCACAAAGTCTCGTCTCACAGGACATGAAAGTATCTGTCTGAAAAAGTCATGTCTCGTCCCAGGATAAAAAGTCTCGTCTTGTTCCATGATTTTTTAATCATAATAGAGCTACTTTGAGAGCTGCATTTGATACCATGTGTCATGTGTTTTTTTCTGTTCAAGGAGTTCTGATATTTTTCTCTGATGGTCCATGTTGTTTGCAGCAATGGTGTTTGATCACATTATGAACAAGAGATGCTGTCACAAACAAGTCATTGCACCACTCAGTTTAAAACAGGAGTATACAATATCATGTTAACCATGCATTGGAAAAATTCTACAAACTAAAAATGACACAGAACATCAATGATAGTTAGCAGTTAAGAAACCATGTTAGTTTATGAGGACGTTTGACTTTTTGACATTCACTTTTGTTTTGTGTTTGGTCAATTGGTTTTGGTTGGCTTCTTATGGTTTCCTGAACCTTGCCTGTTTAAAAACAATGTTTTTGCTACCTCTTTTTGATACCCACCTTTCACAATCATTCTATTTAGCCACTAAAAAGTCAAAATTCAACTTTCTGGTGTGCATAAACTCTATATCATATCATTTTATTTAACTTTTTTAGATGATAGGTTGGCCTTTCTGGTTGTGTTTTAAGCATGTTTCAATTGTATATAACTGTGAGAAAATTCTTCCAAGGTCCTAGTGACTTTTGCCTCGAGGATCAATTCTAGACCTTTTGTTATTGTAACTTTACACACTTGCCCAGATCATTTTCTAAATATAGTATAAATAATATAAATTACCATAGCTATATCTATCATATGATCTGGAGGCTTTCAAACCCCTAAATTTAGTGTTTTACTACTGTTAGTGAATAGATGAACAATGATACCCTTAAATTAAACAAGAGAAAAACAAAACCATTTGTCATTGGCTGCATTACAGACTGAGGTTCTTAGAGAAAAAAACATGATTCTTTGGCATTGCAAATCATGCCAGAAGTAAAGAATCCAGGTATAATTATGGATTTAGACCTAAATTTGAAAATGCACATTAACCATATTACTCAGACTGTATTTTTTCATTTAAGAAACACAAAATATGCTTGTCTCTTATGTCATTCCCAAATGACTTCAACTTGCTCAAAATACATCCAGGAAGAATCATAATAAAAAAGTAAATATTTAAAAACACTATACCAGTAGTAATGACTGCATAAAAACCAGAGAGTTTGCTTCAGCTGTGAGTTCAGTGAAATCAGAACTCTGCAAAATTAATTGAAGTCAATGGAGAAGGAGGAATTGAGCTAGTTTAGAGTGGATTATAATAGTGCAATGGTCGTTTATGTGTCCCTAAAGTCTAGTGAAGTGTCTGCCAACCATGATTGCTATTATTGTGACCAAACGTAGGATCTGAATGAGCTTGTGAGGCAACAGTTCTAACCACTGCATCATCATATTTCAAGTAATAACAAGTGCAGACTGAATGAATCCTACAAAAAAAAATAGAACTAATTGCCACAAACTAGAAATAAGTAATTAAAATGTAGATCATTGCACTCACAGAGTTCCAAACTTGGGAATACATTGGCCATTCCACAATGCAGCGGCTTGGGACTGGCACGTTGCCTTGTTTGAAATTACAGCTTACATGTATCTGTGCAGATGCTTCATACTTTTTTCTTCCATCAAGAAGAAATAAACACCTTTTAAATAGGAATAAATCTTTTATTATTATTATTATTATTATTATTATTATTATTATTATTATTATTATTATTATTATTATTATTATTATTTCTAAAGGCTCCTGTGTTTTCTAATGAGGGGAAGGGGAGGGGGAGTGTTCCTTTAAAGTTTGTTTTATCTCATAGATGCACCACATGGCTAATTAAGCATGCATAATGCATCACTGTCAGTGCACAGTGATCAGTGTTATACCTCATATGAGGTGGCAGTAACTATAATAATCTCATTATCAGTGGTGGTTTGAAATGTGGGGCGCTGGGACACCACCCACCCTCCAAATATTTTGAAAACTCTGTTTAAATTAATTAGGTAATGCAAAATAATCATTATATAAATTTGTTTATTTGCACAATGTGCCTGGTGTCAGCACATATTAGCCTCCATTAAAAATTGGTTCTGACTTGTATTTGTTTAATTTCTGTGTGAATACTTATATTTCCTGAGTGAAGGGTGCTGGACAAATGTGAGTGTATGGCGGCTGGTGAAAAAAATTTGGGCAGAGACACAGCTTTTGGGGGAACAAACTAAAGCAGCACTTCACAGCTCAGGAGAAAAAAAAAGAAAAAACACACACACAAACTTCAATGTTGCCTACACACAGAGAGCTTTGAGTAGTGAGAAAATTGCTAAATAAATGTAAAGAATTATTATTAGTAGTAGTACTAGTAGCAAAGCCAGAAATGTGTTGGTGGGTGGGCATATATGAAACTGGATTGGCCAATAAGATTTCACCCGGATAAGATGATTTATAGAACTTCACCATCAGCAGTCGAACACAGGGAATCCTCTAAAAAAAACCCTGCTTGGTAATAAACACAATGTTGAAAGATGCACGCACACAAATTCAAAGACTCAGCTTTCTGGGTATGACCTTCAGATGATACAAAAAATATTAACTAGCATGATAGCATCCAAACTATAGACACTGAAAATAATCTATAGTGAACAACACTGTCAAGTTAATGTTTCTCAATTTCTCACTCAGTTCAATCTTCTTAACCTTAACAAACAATTGGCCTATTACTAAAGCACACAAAGGGAATAAAACATGGGATGTATAAAAGGAAAAGACAGAGTCTTTGCATGTTTTCTAATTATGCAGGACAGTGTTTAGTACTACAGAACACTATAAATTATATAAACCTGCACAGTTACTACATCATCAGATCAGCTATAAATATAATAATGTCAGTATTGTGATATACTGGAAATAATTCTCAGAGGATTTCATAAATTCCATTTATTGTCAAAATTATGAAAATAAAAACACAATATTTTGGACATGTCTGTAAAATTGCTCGAAGCCACTCAACCAGTTGCTAAGGCACACAAGTTAGTTCACATTTTCAGATGCCAGAGTAGATCTCTTTTTGTACACAAAATGAAAAAGAAAAAGAAGACAGATGCACAATGCAACAAGAGCATCAAGGGCTAATTTTGAAATGCTTGCAAGAAGAACAAACCACCTGAATCACTATATCCCAAGTACCATTGTCAGGTTGTATGCAAAAAAATTTGCTTGTTTGTATAAATAACATTATTAGCAGAGCATTGAAATGCTTCTGTGATTCATCGTGGATATTTTAAATTCTTATAGCTGCAGGAGCTGTAGAATGCCTAGTAAAAGAAGGCCCTTTGTTATCGAGGCAACTGTTGTTACATTACAGGTTTAGGAACCACAGCATTCTCAACCTTTTTAATGCATAGTTTGGAGAAGTGATCACTTACATAAAATAACCCTAAAAACAGCATTAAAAACTCAGGAATTTAAAAATCTCATGAACTGAACTCCTTGCCAGTAATACACATACAAACACTTCCCCTTTATACATTCATAGTTAGCTTAATGTTTGTCATAACATGAGTTGTAAAATGTCTGTCTAAGCTCGCCCTTGATCATTTGCCTTCTTCTTGATTCTTAAGTCAGCTTGGTCCGGTCCTAGGTCCTTTATCTTCTTTTCTTCTTCAAATGAACGATTTATGAAGAGGTGTTTCATTGCAGAAATAACTACATTTTCTTTGATTTCTGAAGTTCCACTTGAAGTTGCCATTTTCTTAAAGTCTCACTTATTCATCTGTAGTTATGTAATGTTCAAGGTGGATGTGAACTGTGAACCATTGACATCAACATGATATAGTGTGTTGATGATTGTCCAATCACATTAGATTAAAAAAACCTAAAAAAACACTAATCCACCGCCAATAAATGTGGGAGTATTGGGGCACACAGAGCTATGCAATTAGGTCTGTCTAAGGTTATGCCCACACTAGTGTTTTTACACTAGTGTTTTTTTACACAAAAAATTGAAAGATTTTTTTCAATCTTTGCTCGCATTAAAATGAACATTCATCCACATTGGGCATGTGCGCATTGCGGAAACAAGAAGAGGAAATGTCCAACTTGAAGGGATCATTATGCTGCTGGCCACAAGATTTATCTCAAAATTGTTGCAACTGGTAAATTATTTGTCTGTTGCACATTTATACAGCATTCAAATGGTACATAACATAACATATACATGGGAATATGGTTTCTTCCATAAAGGTTGACTGATCAAGGGAATTAGACATTGTATTTGGCAAGATCCAGTCAGGGTAGGGCTACATAATAAGCATAAACCAATCAGAGCATGATCTCCAGTTTCAAAATCCTACATTTTCACTTATCCAGACTGCAATGTTCACCCATCACTTTCAGAAATAAACAGCTCAGAAGAGCATTTTTAAGAGTCTGCAAATTTAAAATGCCAGGGTTGTGTGAACAAAAGTTGAAAACAGACTAATGTCTGTGTTTTTAAACCTAGTAGTGCTAGGAAGCAGCTGATTTTACTGTTGTGAACAGATGTAAAAATGATAAAACATTATTTTGTGGTTTTAATATTAATTACAGTATTTGCAAATGGTGTACTATGAATTATTCATAAAATTGCCAAATGTAGAAAGTGTGTTTTAGCAGTCTTTGAGATATTCAGCACTATGAGGCTGCTATATCTTTATTAGTAAAAAATTCCAGACTTTTGGGCATTTGAACAAAAAGTCTCTTCAGTCATTCAGTTATACTTCACTCTTGGACTTAATTAATGTTCAAATAACTTTTCTTTTCATTATATATATATATATATAGAGAGAGAGACAGAGAGAGAAAGAGAGATTATGTATATATGTGTGTGTGTGTGTGTGAGTATACAGTATAATTCATATATACAAGAAGGTCTGGGATTTCTGTGTCTGTGACGGAGCAGTGATAAACACTGACAAAACTGACAAAAGTTGAAAATGTTTTAATAAAAACTAATATGTTTTAGTTCAAGTTAAATATTTCACTCTGTTTATACTTTTATTGAAGTCTCCATCTTTCAAATATAATAAAATGCATACTGTTTATTTAATACTATCTACACAAACACTTTTCTAGCCATTTATCTTTTGCCATTTCTAAGCAGTTTAGGGCTGTACGAAGCTTGTACTTATCCCAGCAGAACTGGAGACAAGGCAGATACTAACCATGGATGAGATGCCAAAATGACAGAGCAAAATATTTTTGATTTTCAAATTTTAATAAGACATTTTGTGCAAGCATTTTGGAAGCAAAAAGATTGATTTGTGTTATTTTTCAAAATGATTTTCAAATAGTGTGGAAGGTGACATAAAAATGGTAAATATTGAAACAATCGGTGCCATTCAGTAATATGACATAAAGCAGAGAATATACCTCAGCCAAAACATAGTAATGCAAAAAGAAATAAGCTATATAGATAAGGAATTATCAACAAAGCCTATTTTTGTATATCTTCTGCCAATTCTGATTATAGGTTTACCCCAAAATGATTTCATTACTAATGAACGCCCATAATAAGCAAAATATATTCTTTTCCGCTTAGTCTGCCACTAAAATTGTGTCAGAGCCCTGTTGATATATTAAATATGTTCACTTTCCAGACAGTATAACTCCAGAGACACATGCCGACACGTGTCATAGAAGCAGTAATGTAGCAGCTCAGATGTTGTTTGTTTTGTGCTTGTTTCACTCCCCATAGATACTGGACTTCTGCTACAAATATAACTGCAGCACACACATTTAAAAAAGTACAGTTCTACAAAGCATGCACACAAGTGTGAAGGCACTGAATATTTTCTGCTCTGAAGGGCTATTTAGGGAAGGACTCGTTTTTTTCAGTTTCAGATTCAAACAGCAAAAAATAGTATTAGATTATAGTATAAGCAATTTACTTTTTAACATTCTGCAGCTAATTTTTCTAATTGCCTTTGCCATTAATGCCTCATGTTCACTGTTTACAGCAACATGATCAAGACAGAGTTGCTCAGGGTGGCAACTTGCATTCTTTCCATGCATTTCCCAGTTTTGTAAATGTCAGCTACCACTTAAATGCCTGCAAAAGATAAACCTGACCTGCATTTCACTAGTCACCATACGATATTCCAGTCCTGAAAGCAGTATTTAAGGCTAATGAAGCTAACATTTGGGGTTGAGAAAAATGGTAATTAGCTGGCTGCCTAGGACTTTTTTGCACACAACTGCTCAGCTGTCAGTAACATGTGCACTTATGTGTCTGACTTGGCATTATACAAGGCCAAGGAAGAGGGGAAGAATGTAACAGAGAGTACATAAAAATAAATTAACAAGGAGGCACAAAGTACTTAGGTTCAACAACATATTTTTACATTGAGCTTATACAATACAATACAATTTATTTTTATATAGCCCAACATCACACAAGGAGTGCCTCCATGGGCTTTAACAGGCCCAGACTCTTGACAGCCCCCCAGCCTTGACTGTCTAAGAAGACAAGGAAAAACTCCCACAAAAAAATGGAAGAAACCTTGGGATAGGCAGTTCAAAGAGAGACCCCTTGCCAGGTAGGTTGGGCGTGAAGTGGGTGTCAAAAAGAAGGGGGTCAATACAATACAATACACAGAGCAAAACACAAGTAATCCTCAAAACAATATAAAAATAAAAATATTACAAGTATGGAGCAGAATTTAACAGTAGATGATATCACATAATATGATTTGGATTTGTTTAGAGTCCTGGAGACCTCATCCATCAAGCTGCCTCCCCCAGTTGGCCATTCCACAGCTGAGACAGCCAATCCGATGAAAGGAACCCTCTACCTAACGATTCCTGTGATCCTTATGAATTCTGATTCCAGTGAAAAGGACTTTGAGTTGCAATTTTATGTAAACATTAATCAGTTCTGGGTCTCTGTATATTTTCGTTGTGTAATAAAATAGTAAGGTTTTTTAGCTTGCATTGCACAAGATTGGAGAAAAGCCAGGGTGACTTGCATGGGGTGAACACTAGAGAGCACTCTTTCACTCCAGGAAAAGTCAAAAAGGTCAAAATATACTACAGAAAACATTTTTGATTTTGACTTTATACAGTTTATTAATCTTGAGGAGAAATTTTTTACTAAAGAGAATAAAACACATAAGTGATTTGCACACAAGGGAGAACTTAAAACACACAACGATAAAACCTCTACAAATGTTTTTGAGCCTACATATTATGTGAGGTGGTTGGCCCACTTATCCATCAGTGAATTAACTCCATTTCTCGTCTCTCACATGTTATTTCTATGGCTCCAGACTCGGTGTCTCTTTCCCGTTAAGTGATTATTATCTCTTACATTTCATACTGTAAGTTTTATGACTGTTATGATTTGCATTTTTTATTTCATTTTTCTTGGCTTTTCTGTGGTATTTTTTTAATATATGCATTTGGCTAGGATTTTGTAAACCCATGGATTCTGAATTTAACATTAGCTTGCATTTAGAAAGTGTCTTTAAAAAGTTGAATTATTTTCCAATCTTTTCTGTGGTGCCGTTTTGTTTTTCAGAGCTGCTGCCTTTTTGTGGAGCAGTTATTGTAAGGTTACTGGGCAGTCTCAGTGTGCGGCTAACACATCCTATTCATCCAAGTGTCATGGTTTGGTATCTATTAGTATTTCTTGTTATGTGTGTATTTCATTTGGGGGTTTTAGGGTCATAGAATTTATTTCTGATATTTGGATTGTTTTGGTTGCAATTTTGCATTTTTTAACAATTTCCACCATTTTGCTAGTTTTTTTTTTAACCTGTGGGTAATCAGGTAAAACGTTCAGCTAAAAGTTCACTTCATCATCTGAGTTGGCAATTCAAAAATCCCTTTTTGGAAAAACGTCCCTTTATTTAAATCTTTGGTTGTCTGATTCTTTTGGTTCTGAGCTTTTTGAAAACATATTTTTTGTTTGTCAATTTGCTCCTCTGCCAGGACTGCTGATATGGACTTGGGTCTCTGAAGTATGGCCTATTGCTTCGTATCCAAATGGATGTATTTGTTTTGATAATATAATGTATTAGTTTAAGATTATTTTCTTGCTTTTTGGTTATTTTCTCTCAAACCAGTTTATTTATTCAGGGTCCGAGCCTCAAACAGTCCTGGACAGAATGACATCCCATTGTAGGCCCATGCACACCAAATACAGCCAATGATGGACTGCCATACTACCTGGAGAAGTTTTCTAGTATGCACACATGGCTCTGTTTGGATCTGGCGCTCTGAAAATCTGGCCAAATTTAAATTATATTGAAAGTGAATGGCTGGTATAAAGGATAAGTTACCAAGTTACTACTTGTGTACTGGACCCCATCCCCACCACACTACTTAAATCCTGCCTTCGTGCCATAATCCCGACTGTTACAACAATAATAAACTCATCCCTTGACACTGGCTCCGTGCCACTCACTTTTAAAATTGCTTCTGTAACCCCAATGTTAAAAAAGTCTGGCCTTGATGCTGACAATCTTAACAATTTCCGGCCTATTTCCCACTTACCTTTCCTGTCAAAAGTTCTTGAGCGTGTTGTAGCTTCCCAACTCACCAATTACCTAACCTCTAATAATTTGATGGAACCCTTTCAGTCTGGTTTCAGGGCGCGGCACAGCTGTGAAACTGCTCTGCTACGGGTAACCAATGATTTGCTTATGGCAGCAGACTCTGGACAAACTAGCATATTAATTCTGTTAGACCTCAGTGCAGCATTTGACACAGTCAGACATGACATCCTACTGTCCAGAATGGAGAACATGCTGGGTATCTCTGGCACTGCCCTCCAGTGGTTCAAGTCCTATCTGAGTGATAGGCAAGAGTTTGTTAGTCTTGGCAACAGCAGATCCAACTCCGTGCCAGTCACACAAGGAGTCCCTCAGGGCTCTGTCCTTGGTCCTCTGCTTTTCTGTATTTATATGCTTCCCCTTGGCCATATTATCCGTAGTTATGGATTGGGTTATCATTTTTATGCAGATGATACCCAGCTCTACTTCAATGTTAAAAGTGGAACTTCATCAGAGCTTTCTCAGCTCACAACCTGCCTTAGTGAAATTAAAACCTGGATGGAGCAGAACTCTTTAAAATTAAATTGCAATAAAACTGAACTCCTGCAAATTGGGACTAAAATGCAACTTAATAAAATGAGCTCCTTCCCAGTCCATCTTGGCAGTGATCTCATCAGACCTGCCTCTACTGTAAAAAATCTTGGTGTCATTTTTGATTCCTCCCTCACTTATTCCACCCACATAAATCACATTAAGTAACTTTCTTACTTTCACCTCCGTAACATATCCCGTGTTCGCTCCTTCCTCTCCTTCTCTAATGCTGAGAAACTTGTCCATGCTTTTATCACATCCAGCATCGATTATTGTAATTCCCTACTAGCAGGTGCCCCTTCTAATCTTATATCACAGCTCCAGCTTATTCAAAACTCAGCTGCAAGAGTTCTTACTCGAACCAGCAGCAGCGAGCACATCACACCCATCCTGCTCCGTCTTCACTGGCTCCCTGTGTCCTACAGAATCGAATATAAAATCCTACTAATAACCTACAAAGCTTTAAATAACCTCGCACCAAACTACATCAGTGACCTCCTCCATCACTATGTGCCTGCCCGCCCACTAAGGTCCTCTGATTCTGGTAATCTTGTTGTGCCCCTCACTAATCTACACTCCATGGGTGACAGGGCCTTCAGCTGTATAGCGCCCAGACTCTGGAATGACCTACCAAAATTAATCAGGTCAGCTGACTCCATGAATTCCTTTAAAAAACAACTCAAAACTCATCTGTTCAGGAAGGCTTTTAGCTCTACTTGACTTTATTACCTTTCTCTCAGTTTACTTCTCTGTCAAGATGCCAATGTAACCTGTATGTGTGTGCTAGACCATCAATTATGTTGTCTGTTTTTTCAGAATTTACTGTCTTAATCCATCCATCCATCCATTGTCTCCCGCTTATCCGAGGTCGGGTCGCGGGGGCAGCAGCTTGAGCAGAGATGCCCAGACTTCCCTCTCCCCGGCCACTTCTTCTAGCTCTTCCGGGAGAATCCCAAGGCGTTCCCAGGCCAGTCGAGAGACATAGTCCCTCCAGCGTGTCCTGGGTCTTCCCCGGGGCCTCCTCCCGGTTGGACGTGCCTGGAACACCTCACCAGGGAGGCGTCCAGGAGGCATCCTGATCAGATGCCCGAGCCACCTCATCTGACTCCTCTCGATGCGGAGGAGCAGCGGCTCTACTCTGAGCCCCTCCCGGATGACTGAGCTTCTCACCCTATCTTTAAGGGAAAGCCCAGACACCCTGCGGAGGAAACTCATTTCAGCCGCTTGTATTCGCGATCTCGTTCTTTCGGTCACTACCCATAGCTCATGACCATAGGTGAGGGTAGGAACATAGATCGACTGGTAAATTGAGAGCTTCGCCTTGCGGCTCAGCTCCTTTTTCACCACGACAGACCGATGCAATGCCCGCATTACTGCGGATGCCGCACCGATCCGCCTGTCGATCTCACGCTCCATTCTTCCCTCACTCGTGAACAAGACCCCGAGATACTTGAACTCCTCCACTTGGGGCAGGATCTCGCTACCAACCCTGAGAGGGCACTCCACCCTTTTCCGGTTGAGGACCATGGTCTCGGATTTGGAGGTGCTGATTCTCATCCCAGCCGCTTCACACTCGGCTGCGAACCGATCCAGAGAGAGCTGAAGATCACGGCCTGATGAAGCAAACAGGACAACATCATCTGCAAAAAGCAGTGACCCAATCCTGAGCCCACTAAACCGGACCCCCTCAACACCCTGGCTGCGCCTAGAAATTCTGTCCATAAAAGTTATGAACAGAATCGGTGACAAAGGGCAGCCCTGGCGGAGTCCAACTCTCACTGGAAACGGGTTCGACTTACTGCCGGCAATGCGGACCAAGCTCTGGCACTGATCGTACAGGGACTGAACAGCCCTTATCAGGGGGGCCGGTACCCCATACTCTCGGAGTACCCCCCACAGGATTCCCTGAGGGACACGGTCGAATGCCTTTTCTAAGTCCACAAAACACATGTAGACTGGTTGGGTAAACTCCCATGCACCCTCCAGGACCCTGCTAAGGGTATAGAGCTGGTCCACTGTTCCGCGACCAGGACGAAAACCACACTGTTCCTCCTGAATCCAAGGCTCGACTATCCGACGGACCCTCCTCTCCAGGACCCCTGAATAGACTTTTCCAGGGAGGCTGAGGAGTGTGATCCCTCTGTAGTTGGAACACACCCTCCGATCCCCCTTCTTAAAGAGGGGGACCACCACCCCGGTCTGCCAATCCAGAGGCACTGTCCCTGATGTCCATGCGATGTTGCAGAGGCGTGTCAGCCAAGACAGTCCTACAACATCCAGAGCCTTGAGGAACTCCGGGCGTATCTCATCCACCCCCGGGGCCCTGCCACCAAGGAGTTTTTTGACCACCTCGGTGACCTCAGTCCCAGAGATGGGGGAGCCCACCTCTGAGTCCCCAGGCTCTGCTTCCTCATTGGAAGGCATGTTAATGGGATTGAGGAGGTCTTCAAAGTATTCCCCCCACCGACCCACAACGTCCCGAGTCGAGGTCAGCAGCGCACCATCCCCACCATATACAGTGTTGACACTGCACTGCTTCCCCTTCCTGAGACGCCAGATGGTGGACCAGAATCTCCTTGAAGCCGTCCGAAAGTCATTCTCCATGGCCTCCCCAAACTCCTCCCATGCCCGAGTTTTTGCCTCAGCAACCACCAAAGCCGCATTCCGCTTGGCCTGCCGGTACCTATCAGCTGCCTCCGGGGTCCCACAGGACAAAAGGGTCCTGTAGGACTCCTTCTTCAGCTTGACGGCATCCTTCACCGCCGGTGTCCACCAGCGGGTTCGGGGATTGCCGCCACGACAGGCACCGACCACCTTACGGCCACAGCTCCGGTCAGCTGCCTCAACAATAGAGGCACAGAACATGGCCCATTCGGACTCAATGTCCCCCACCTCCCTCGGGATGTGGTCGAAGTTCTGTCGGAGGTGGGAGTTGAAGCTACTTCTGACAGGGGGCTCTGCCAGACGTTCCCAGCAGACCCTCACAACACGTTTGGGCCTACCACGCCTGACCGGCATCCTCCCCCACCATCGAAGCCAACTCACCACCAGGTGGTGATCAGTTGACAGCTCCGCCCCTCTCTTCACCCGAGTGTCCAAGACATGTGGCCGCAAGTCCGACGGCACGACCACAAAGTCGATCATCGAACTGAGGCCTAGGGTGTCCTGGTGCCAAGTGCACATATGAACACCCCTATGCTTGAACATGGTGTTCGTTATGGACAATCCGTGACGAGCACAGAAGTCCAATAACAAAACACCGCTCGGGTTCAGATCAGGGGGGCCATTCCTCCCAATCACGCCCTTCCAGGTCTCACTGTCACTGCCCACGTGAGCATTGAAGTCTCCCAGCAGAACGAGGGAGTCCCCAGAAGGTATGCCCTCTAGCACCCCCTCCAGGGACTCCAAAAAGGGTGGGTACTCCGAACTGCTGTTCGGTGCATATACACAAACAACAGTTAGGACCCGTCCCCCCACCCGAAGGCGAAGGGAGGCTACCCTCTCGTCCACCGGGGTAAACCCCAATGTACAGGCTCCAAGTTGGGGGGCAATAAGTATACCCACACCTGCTCGGCGCCTCTTACCGGGGACAACTCCAGAGTGGTAGAGAGTCTAGGCCCTCTCAAGGAGATTGGTTCCAGAGTCCAAGCTGTGCGTCGAGGTGAGCCCGACTATATCTAGCCGGAACCTCTCAACTTCGCGCACTAGCTCAGGCTCCTTCCCCTTCAGAGAGGTGACATTCCACGTCCCAAGAGCCAGTTTCTGTAGCCGAGGACCGGACCGCCAAGGTCCCCGCCTTCGGCCACCACCCAACTGACACTGCACCCGACCTCCTTGGCCCCTCCCATAGGTGGTGAGCCCATGGGAAGGGGGACCCACGTTGCCTCTTCGGGCTGTGCCCGGCCGAGCCCCATGGGTGCAGGCCCGGCCACCATGCGCTCGCCATCGAGCCCCACCTCCAGGCCTGGCTCCAGAGTGGGGCCCTGGTGACCCGCGTCCGGGCAAGGGAAAACGCCGTCCAAAATGGTTTTTCTTCATAGGAGGTTTGTTTAACCGCTCTTTGTCTCATCCCTCACCTAGGACCAGTTTGCCCTGGGTGGCCCTACCAGGGGCATAAAGCCCCGGACAACAGAGCTCCTAGGATCATTGGGACACGCAAACCCCTCCACCACGATAAGGTGACGGTTAAAGGAGGGGACTGTCTTAATCTTCTTTATTTATTTATCTGGTTTACAATGCTATATACTGTATATTCTGCCGTTCTTTATTATATTCTGTAAGTGCCTTGAGCATGGGAAAGGCGCTATATAAATAAAATGTATTATTATTATTATTATTATTAAGGGCACCACCACTTAGTGCCCTAAAAATATTCTCGTACCTTGTCAGAGATTAGACAGCTATACTAACTGCTAATCTCAAATTCTTACCACAATTTACATAGTGCAGCATAAGAACCTATCAAATTCACTTTGACTCTTACTTCTTAATATTATGTAAACACATCATCTTGAATAAAGAGTAACTTAATTATTCAAAACGTCACAGCTCACAGTTCATCTTCCTGTGCTGCAGTTAACAAAAGTTTCATTTCCAAAGCAGGACTTGACAGGAACTGTTTTTCTGGTCTTAAATGATGCCTTTATCCTTTTGATCAACTCACAGCTTAATTTTCAAAAATTTCAACCTAACGGCAACTTCATGACCTTCCTATATTAGTCATTCATTAGTCTAAGTCTCTCTAGTCCATTTCTGGCCTGATTCGGTTCTTAAGATGAGCTTCCTCTTTGGGACAGGTGTGTTTTGTTTTCTTGACACATGAGAAGCATTGTTCATTGTTATTTGAGAGTGATTGTCCATTTATCCATGTGTCTTTTAGCAAAACCATGATTGCAATATGTCATAGGTACAGTGCACTTTTTAAAGGTTGTCACAAAAAAAGGAAATCTGATCTTAGTTATCCATCTGCTTTTAAACTTGCTTAACACAGTTTAGAGACTAAGTAGCAAGAGCTTATGCTGGGAAGGATGAATGGGGCGCTATAGTGAAAACTAGTGAAAGACTTCAGGCTTAACATCACACTCAGTCATTGCTATCCATTTTAGAATCACTATTCAGCCTGATCTATATCACTTCGGGATGCAGGAGGAAACCAGAGTCCATGACAAGAAACAAACACAGACAATGACTGGGCGGAATTTGGACCCACAACCCTAAAACAACTGCACTAAATGCAGCACCGTGAGCAGTGTTACCAGGTTACCTACATTCATTTGGTTAAAAAATAAAAAACTTTTCTCCTTCTATAAATTCTCTTTGTCAACTGCTTAAACTTGACGGTGTATATACATATGTTTTCATGGTATGTTGTTATATTAATTTGTTATCCTGTGATGATCGATTTTAATGATGTGTCCATATTTGATAAATCCAACAGTACATGCGTGCTGTTCACTTCTGCAGCTAGAAGTCAGCCTCAGACATTTTGAATTGATTTAGAGTTTAAGAGGATTGGATAGGGAGTGCACTGCCATCTAGTGGATGCTTATCACAGATAGATACAGACAAGTGAAAAAGTAAGTACACCCTGTTTTAATTTCATAGTTTTAAATATAAGGGCTTAACTATCAATCATATAGTCAGCAACAAGAACTAAAAGTGTTCAGATCTACAAAACACATTACAGATTTTAGTTTGTCTTTATTTATTCAACAAAAAAGCCAATACATGAAAAAGGTGAAAAACAAAAACTCAACATCTCACCTGGACTAGAAATGTCTCAAGAGCTTGAACCACATTTCAATTGCCTTATTTTGTTTTCAGCCTTCTATTCATTGTTACATCATGAAAACATTCTTTACGTGACTCTCTTCTTTTGTAGATGAGCACTTACATGACCTTCCTTGACTCACTGAAAAAGTGGATAGAAGAACTGATAGACTGATAAAAATAAATTAATGGAATGTGAAGTCAAGTCACTTTCTTGTCACGGCATTTAACAGGTATGTACAGGTGAGTGCAAAGTCCTCAGCAATAACAGAGCATACACATAATAAATACATTTACATATTGATTCGCCATTCACATTCTGTGTGAAAATAAACACATTACATACTGTAAGTAAACAGTTAGACATACCAACAATTTGTACACTATACAGTGCATACTAATAACACAAACCGGATGTGGTGCAAGATATGAAATGCAGATATGAAAGAACAGCGGCAGCAGTCAGCATCTGAACAGCTTGAAGAAAGAAACTGCTGGTCTGGGATGCTAAAGTATCATCAACTTGAAGACAATAATGTGAACAGTTTATGACTGGGATGACTGAGATCATTGATGATTTTCCTGGCTTTCACTAGAGCCATCTATTATGTGTGTATTGTAGGTTAGAAGCTACATCTCCAAATAATCTGAGGGGCAGAATGCACTACCTTCTGCAAAGCATGATGACTGAAGGCAGTGCAGCCCCCATACCAGGCTATGATGCATCCAGTTAGCATGCTTTCAATCGTGAAGTGGTAAAATGATCTGAGGTTTCAAGGGCTCATGCTGTCATGCCGTCATCCTCTTCAGGCACCAGTGATGTTGCTGCACCTTCTTCACCACTTCTCTTGTGTAAACAGTCCATGTGAGGTGCTCGGTAAGACGTGCAGAGAAAATTAAAACTAATCACCTTCACCACATTAGTTAGATTGACGGTAACAGGAAAGTGTACCCTTCCTTGCTTTCTGATGTCCACTAGAGTATCTTTGGTCTTGGTTACACTGAGAGAAAGACGGATGTCCTGGCACCAGTGTGTTAGGGCTTTAATTTCCCCTCAGTATTAAGTCTCTTCACCACTGGAAATAAAGCCCACCACTGTTGTGTCATTTGAAAATTTCATAATGATGTTAGACCTGTCCCTAGCTGTGCAGTCATGGGTGTAGAGGAAATATAAAGGAGGACTTAGTACATATCTCTAGGGGACTATTATAGAAGAAGTGATGCCACCCAGTCTAACCACCTGGGGCCGATTTAACAGGAAGCTCAGTATACATCTGCACACAGAGTCATTCTGGCCCATAGCTCTGAACTTGCTGTCAAATTTAGGGAGATTTATTATAGAATGCTGTAGCATGTTGACCAAAATTCCTCATGGTTCATATTATAAAATTGTTTTGAAAACGTAGTTTTTTCCTTTTATTTTTTAGTAGTTATTCTTAATATTACAAAATTGCATCGTTATTATTGTATTGTTAGCACAGTGCCATTTTGCAATTGTTTTCCAAGCCAACTTTGCTATTTTGAGATTTAATGCTCATGGCCACAGTGCTGCTGTTAATGATGGGTTCTTGATGTATTTACACTTGATGACATTGCATAAATATTATATAAAGGAGTATACCACCCAAAAATAATTGTAAATGCATTACATACCCTCTATCCTGTGTTTGTAGTGATGACCCAAAAAAAAATACCCGTGTTTTCATTAAGAACGGACATAAACTTTCTGATACAATTGGATTCAACAGGGTCTAGTGGGGACAAGGTTGCAAAACAGTAAAAAATATTAAAACATTCCTGAAAAAAAATCTCAAGCTACTCATTTTGCATAATCCACATGGCAGTTATCCAGTTGCATGTTGTCCTCACAGGTAGCGCAGTGGTAGTGCTGCTGCAGTAAAGAGACTGTGGAAGATTGTGGGTTCAGTTCCTCCCTGTGTGGATAGCACTTTGAGTACTGAGAAAAGCGCTATATAAATGTAATGAATTACCATTTATTATTATGTTCACAACATCCTAAACACATGTATTTTTTGATAAAATACTAAATGCGTCTAGAAAAATAAAGAGAAGTACACGAAAGTGAAGCATGGTCAAGTGAATTCAAGCATCTAAATTGAAGAGCTACCTCCTCGTTCATTTATTGGTCAAGAGCCCTATCTTCAATTCAACGTTTCAGATTTGCTTGAATGCGCCTAACTTTTGTGCACAACTCTTATTTTCTTTGCCATCACTATAAGCAACATGGTGTAAGTAACAGATAAAAAAACATTTTTAGGGGGGGGAATATTCCTTTAAAGATGGCAGTGCAGTAATCCTACTGTTCAAGTTTTGAACTCTACCTCAAACAAAGAAATAAGGTGCTAGGACTGAGACAGAACATGAAGGTGGTTAATAGACTGGTTTAGGAACTTTGGTCTGTTAATGATTCAAAAGGCAGTGGCATGCCTCATGTTTAACCAACTGAAACTGGCACATGTCTGTCTTTTTTCAGTTTGCTACACTGGGTCCTTGTAGCAGCACACATTATGTTCAAATCCTGGATGCCTGCCTACAAAGTAGTCAATGGGTCAGTACCTACAGTATATGCAGACACTCATGCTGTCCTATACATCTTCTCGCCAACTCAGATCTCCTAGTGAACAGCCTCTGGTAATGCCAACTGTGTGTGGCATCAAATCTTAATAGCAGAATCTATTCGTGGGTGACTCCAAGTTGACTGCCCCCTTTAATCATTGTGAAAACAAAGTAAATAGGCACTCAATGGCGCAGTAATAAACATACAAATGCCTCGATCTCTAAGTAATTCAATATTGCTCTTGTGAATGAGTGAGAATTAGAGAAATCCACTCTCTCTATCATTCAGATCCAAATGAGACGCCAACAAGGGACATACTTAATTGCCCTCATGGGTTGTCTTCTCAGTGCTGGGGAAGAGAAAAGAGACAAGCCTGTTAGCAGTAGCAGCCCCTCTCGTGCTGGCAGCGTATTACAAACCTTGGATGAGTACTTGAGGAGTTACTCAGATACACAAGCGCGACACTGTCTAACTGATAATGACTTTGACAGGTCCTTGTATTTAAGAAAACATGAACTAGTTTTGTGTTCTATTTGATTTAAAGTTCTTCACGTATGATGATCAATTTTGTAACCTTGTCCTGTAATGCTTTACCTCAAACCGTTGCTACACTGATATTCACTCAGTTTTGTTGACCTCTTTTGTAAATTACTTTGAACAAAAGTGTCTGCTAAGTGAATACATGTAAAATGCTAATTGTGCCTGCAGTTTTTTGCATCTTGTTCTTTTTGACGATCAGTTTATTTACATTATTTTTGGTACTGAACCTAAATCTATTTTATGACTATACTCTCTGATTACCCCTTTAATTGGTTCTTAATCTCCTGGTCAAATTATCACTATTAGCTCTTTAAAAACAGCACTAGTCAAACACCTGAAGAATTGTACAAATGAGTGTTACATTTTTTTTATCAGGTTTAATTGACAAAGTATGTTTTGTTTTATTTTTCATGAGTATCTGCTAATAATAATAATAATTTGATTAGTTGTCAATGTTAAACTACTAATATTCCTATATCTGTTCATTTTTGAACCTCCAGTATCACAGGTAGATGGAACTAGTCTTACAGCATTAGGTGCAAGGCAGGAGCCAGCTCTAAAAGGGACATCAGTCCCTCACAAGGTACACACATATTCCTTGAAAATGGGCAAACTCAACAACTTCAGTTAACCTAACACACACATTTTTGTAATGTGGAAAGAAAAGTTGGACCAAAGTGCTAACTTAGTCTCATATAGTTGAGATACAACAGTGCTATAAACTGTGCTACATAGTCTCGCTGAAATACTAGCAAAATCAGAGAAAGTACATTACACAAGCCATAAAATATTGCTTTAGAGAACAAAATTTAATACAGTGATCCCTCGCTATATTGCGCTTCACCTTTCACGGCTTCACTCTATCGTGGAATTTATATGTAAGCATATTTAAATATATATCGCAGATTTTTTGCTGGTTCGCGGATTTCTGAGGGCAATGGGTCTTTTAATTTCTGGTACATGCTTCCTCAGTTGGTTTGCCCAGTTGATTTCATACAAGGGACGCTATTGGCAGATGGCTGAGAAGCTACCCAACTTACTTTTCTCAATCTCTCTCTTGCGCTGACTTTCTCTGATCCTGATGTAGGGGGTGTGAGCAGGGGGGCTGTTCGCACACCTAGACGATACGGACGCTCGTCTAAAAATGCTGAAAGATTATCTTCACGTTGCTACCTTCTGTGTGCAGCTGCTTCGTGAAGCGACATGCTGCACGGTGCTTCGCATACTTAAAAGCTCAAAGGGCACGTATTGATTTTTGACTTTGTTTTTCTCTGTCTCTCTCTCTCTCTCTCTCTCTCTCTCTCTCTCTCTCTCTCTCTCTCTCTCTCTCTCTCTCTCCCTGCTCCTGACGGAGGGGGTGTGAGCTGCCGCCTTCAACAGCTTTGTACCGGCGGTGCTTCGCATACTTAAAAGCCAAACAGCCCTGTTGATTTGTTTGCTTTCCTCTCTGTTTCCTTTGAAGAGGAAGATATGTTTGCATTCTTTTAATTGTGAGACAGAACTGTCATCTCTGTCTTGTCATGGAGCACAATTTAAACTTTTGAAAAAGAGACAAATGTTTGTTTGCAGTGTTTGAATAACATTCCTGTCTCTCTACAACCTCCTGTGTTTCTGCGCAAATCTGTGACCCAAGCATGACAATATAAAAATAACCATATAAACATATGGTTTGTACTTCGCAGATTTTCTTATTTCGCAGGTGGCTCTGGAACGCAACCCCCGCGATGGAGGAGGGATTACTGTAATTTGATCAGGCGTCAGTGTTTATTTGCACCCCATGCTGGATACGTTATACGTATAAAATTGTAGTAGAACCCCAAAAAAAAAAGCAAACAAAGGATAGAAGTAATTAAAGAAAGAACACATCACACTAAATAAATAAACACAAAATAAATTCAGTCTCCCTCAACTAGGTCAAACTAACTGACCAGGAGTGTGACTTCCCCACTTGCACCATGCATTCTCCCTTCCACCACCTGCTTAAATATCACCATTCTGTTCTACAGGATTTCTAAAATTTGATAATTTTTTTGAAATCTGTGCTGACAGATATGGAAAGAATAGCATTGACTAAGAACTGACATCTGGAGAGGAACGCAGTCTTTACAGTAATCAAACTTCAAAACCCGGGAAAACTTTTACTTAAAATTCTAAACAAAAATCAAGGGCAAAAAACAGAGTAAGGATCATTTAATCGCATAGTGCTTTGCACCAAACAGGAGGAACCCCTCCTCACCTTAACCTTAATGGAACTAGAAGTGCATGAAACAGGCCTTTCATACTGCCATTACTTAAAATGACTTTGCGACTTGGCTGACCGTCTGCCTCACAGGAACATCACAGAGGTCATCGGGTGGGCCCCCTTCTCTCAATTCGTCAGATTTAGGGCTTGTTTATATGCTCAGAACACATTCGCACACGCATCATAGCTGCCATGCGTTTCCAGTGTTCATTTGACAGGTCCTCTGGGCACATCCTCAGAAATTAACGAGACGCGTGCGCAAGTTGCAGTACCAGCAAAAAGTCGGGGGGTCACAGTATGATAAAAGTTGGAATGTGACGTCAGAGTCTCTGTTTACTATCTACTGTACAGGTGATAGAAAGTCGCTTTGAGGCTCCTATAGGATTGATGTGCCTGCTTCAATGTTTGATGAATGGTATCAATGTGGTGAAACAAAATGCTAACATACAAATGCATTCTGCACATGCGACTGTAGCAGTTATGCTAGTTAAGTCATCCATGTATGCCCTAACTGGTGGTCGACGTAGGCCATCCTCTCATCTTTCTCCACTCACTACCTATTTGGATGCCCTAATAATAACTTCCATAGCCATACTGAAACTGTATTGGAAAGACAGAACACCCAGCCATAATGACAACTTCCAATTGCTGCCAGTCCATTACAGACTCCTTGGAACTAAAGCATATTCTGATGTCGCCAAAGTACTCCTTTATTAACTGCTGGACACAAGCAGGTATTTTAAAATAATCCAACGCCACCCGAATTAAATTATGTGGTACAGGGCCGAAGGCAGTAACCAGGTCCAAGAATACAACATACAGGTCCCACTTCTCTTTTTTAGCACACTGATTTAATTCCATATCATGTTTACATGTTCAATACATCCTGAAAATCCAGACACTCCTGCCTTCTGTACTGTAGTGTCAATTAACTTGTTATTTAGCAAGTAGGAAACTAATCTATCAGCAATTATGCTAAAGAATATTTTTTATTCTACATTCAGTAAACTTGTAGGTCTAAACTGACTGATTTCTGTAGCATCTTTCTCTTTTGAAAGGTAAACTCCTCCTGCCCTCCGCCATGCCATCTTGCATTGCCATTCATTTCTGAAAAGCTTCCACAGCCATCTCAGAACTCCTGGTGGTTTCTTATAGAACCGATAAGGGATCCCATTTGGTCCTGGAGCTGACCCAGCTCTAGCTCGCTGCACCACCATTAATATCTCCAACCACTTAGTATCCACCTCCTTAACTAATTCTCCTAGTGGCGGCATATCCCCTGGCAACCTCATTTCCCCCAGTTTTTCTTTTTCGGTGTATATTTTATATAGCTGTCCCTCTAATTCCTCTTTGGACACTTTAAGCCGTTCACTTTTTTGATGTTCAAACAAGGATTTTTAAAATTTTTAATGGGTCACTGAAAAAAAGCTGCCCTTGCCCTTCTTCTTCCTATTTTATCAAAGATTCTCTGCTCTCCTCAGCGCTGCCAATCTCAGTTTTGTTTCCTCTTGTAGGATCTCTATGCCCTGTCACTCAGTACCAGAAGTTGTCTTTTTCCACTGCTTTCTTCTTTCTGACACTAAGTTACATATTTGCCTTTGGTGACGCAATTGCACTGTTTCTTTTTTCTCCTGCCTTTTCTTAGGCTCGTAGACACCAAATCTTTCCAAACCATAATTATACATGACATTGCTCATCTTTTCTAATTTTCTCTCAAAAGTCCCCTTGCTGCTTCCAAGAATTCTTGCTAAGTCTTCGTTAATTGTTTCCTATTCATGTTTTTCAGATGCCTTTGGCCATTTAACCCTATTCCTTTCAAAGCCCTTTTCTTGTCTTAGCTTTTTTCCTACTTCTGCTCTCATGGCCTTAGATTCACCACTCTCCACTGCTCCTCCCTCTTGCATACAAGAGATAGTGATATCCGCTGGACTTCACCTGACTGACTTGACTGACTTCTCAAGAAGTACTGATCAATGTGGCATCTCTCCACTGCCTTCAAACAACCTATCTTTCCTTGATGATTCCTTAGCCCTCTGCTTATACTAACCTTTACCCACCTGCATGAACAAAACTTGCCGCGTTTTCCCTTCCCTCATAGCTCCTGCTAAACCACCTGTTAAACTCGTTGTCAAAGTCACTCCAGGGTCAAAAGCCAAAAATCCTTCCACCCCCACTCTCACAGACTCGAGTATTTCCTCCTTACTTCCATCAGTAGCGAGTAAAATGGGCTGCACCTAGAATTTCCTAGCTGCTGCTGCCAAGGATTGCTAGCCCTTGCCAGCCTCTATTAAAGGTCTTTCTCTCCTGTCAGCTGTCTATCCAGCAGTCACTAGGGCTTTCCCAAGTCATCAGTCGCCCTATTTACACCAGTCACTAGCTTATGCTAGGCCTATCATTTAATCACGTTGCACCAAACAGGTGGCTCAGAGGTGAACCTCACGAATGAGGGGAATTAAGCAATAAGAAAGCAAAAAAAAAAAAAAAGATGTGGTTGAATCCAAATTGTCTCAGCACAGTGCTAGATTAATTATAGTCACGCTGATGATGTGATATGACATGACTTCTGGGACATACACCCTGACAACCAGCTGTCATGCTCTGGAAACAAGACTGGAAAATGGCAACACCCATAAGAAAAAGAAAATGGCATCATGGTAAGATGCAAAAATCTTCCAGTTCCTTTAAAATAAAGCCAAAGTTATAAATACATTCTAGAAATTAGTTCTCAAAAAAACAGATGTATCCAAACCCCACCAAAAACAACAAAAGGGGACTCACAAAAAATTAAAACATAATATCAACAGACTTTTGGACATTCTGAATAGTCATTTATATTTTAATTTTGGTTCTTCCAAGAACAAAATTTTTGTTCAACTTGTTGTTGACATTGAACTCTGCCTTTTAGCCTTCATCTGCACTTTGATCCAATACCTTTCAGACAACATACCTAAGCATCTTGAATCGAAGAAGTACCTCTGCACTCCACAGTGTCCTATGAGAAAGTGACCTTTAAAATCCACTCAGAGTTTACTTCTAGGGCATTTACTGTAATCAATTTGGCAGTGCGATGCTTCTTGTTCTGGCACTCTTACATACTCTCTCAAACTCCGGGCATCTGGAGTCATACCTGAGCGAATCAGTCTTGTAAGGGAACAGAGACATGGACGTTGTAAAGGACACAGATCAAATGTCCAAAACAATATTTGTCTTTACTAAAGGCCATTAAATTATCCCAGTGTCATGAACTCAAATATAATCCCATTCTTCTGAAATTACACAAAATATAAAAATAAATGCAGGTGAAGCTGCACAGTATAAACAGTGGCTCTAAAATAAAGGTGCAGCAACAATAAGAAGATAAACAAGCAAATGACTATTCTTTCCCCCTCCTTTCCACAAGACAAATATAAAGAGGAAAAAAAGAACTGTCAAAATCAAAAAGTGGGGAGAAACACAAGCTAAAAAAAACCAATGATAATATATACAAAAACTGTCCACTGTTTTTGCACTCATTCTACAATTCTGGTCAAAAGATGACCTCTGCTGGTCTTACATTGGTTTTGTATGCAGGGTGCAAACTAACTGGACAGTCTCCACTTAAGTCTGTCTGGCACCAACAATCTAAGAAAATGTCTTGACGTCCACCTCCCTCTACTTCCTCATCAGGTAAGTGTCCTCAGTATCTATGTCTTCTCAAATGTGTGTGTGTGTATCAGCCAGCAGGAGTACATGTAACACTTTCTTCAGGTAACTTTCTTGAACTCTTTCCGGGACTTTAACTTTCTTATGCCTCTTTGAATGACTTGCATTTGTGCTCTCTTTCTTCTAGTAACTTCTGCAACAAATGCAGACTAAATGGACATCCTTCCCTTGGCAGCTACAGAGTAATGCAGTGATTTCTGCATATCGTGAGTTTCAAAAGGTTTACCGGAAACTACACATCTGGCTGATTGCACTTTCCTCCAAATGGTGACTTTGTGTTGCTGTCCAGCTGTTTCTTCCTGGAGTTTTCACATCACTATCTCACAAACACAAGGTAAATGAAACTTATATCTAATTATAATGGCAAAGTAAGTCTATAAATAGTTATAATACATAACAAACTCAAATCCTGTGATACGGCCTAAAATAGGCAGGTGGCTCATAAGCACCTGGCTCACCATGTCTGTGTTCCATCTACAGTAGCTGTGCCTAGAACTGCTGCACTTCTGAGTTAAATCTTTTATTTAAAGAGATAAAATTCCTTAAGGATTTTTTTTACAATAGGCAACAGGATGTAAAGTATTCCACTTGGGGATGTTTTGCTGCACTGCATACCTGTTTATCCACTTTACCTTTTGTCTCATTTTGTGCCCTGCCTAATCACCTTTTATGTTATAAGGCATAATGCCTCAAGACCAGCAAACTCTACCTGCAGTGTACTAGTGTATGGAAAAACTCTTTGTTCATTATGGTGACTTTTACTATTGGTAGACAGCCCTTCTCAAAGGATTCTTTTGTAGTATGCTAAACTAATGCCTAATACCAGCCAGGCACTGCTATTGTTACATCCAAATGGAAACAAGTAAGTGTGTAAAATGGATGAGATTGTTACGAATGCATTGTTGCCTCACCCCTGTCTTTTTTCACTTGGTGTCTTTTTTCATTACTCCCTATACTTTGTTAAATACCCTCTATCATGTCTAAATCTTGACCCTCAAGTGTTGCTGTTATTAGGAATGCAATTACCTGAGAGGCATATAAAAGACTCCTGCATGCCACCTTTTGTCACTGTAGAATCACCACTTCCGAGCAACCCAGCTCAAATTCAAAAGGCACAGGCCAAAAATTGGGAAAAAAACTTTATAATCAAAAAATTCACAAAGAAGAGAGGAAAAATAATAAAAACCTCTCGTCCATGAAAACTAAAGATAGTTACTTTAATATTTTTAGCTGGATTTAAGAAGACAAAAAAAATATACAGCAAGTGCAAAAGCAGAAAACCAGGCAGAAAGGTGATGCCTAAAGGCAAACCTCTAAGCAAACAATTCCAGACAGAAATTCAGGAAAATCTTTAACATCTAACAAACCAAAGATCATTAAAAAAAATAACAAAAATACACTTATGAAATCCAAAATGAGAAGCAAAAGACAGAAGCAGATACTTGAATGCCAAACTACTGCTGTGAACTTATAAAGGTCTGGAGGTGGTTGTACTGCTGTTGCATTAGGGGAGCCTGTCCCCTTAGGCTCAGCAGAAAGAAGACATGTAAGATATAAACAAGAACTAAAGAATATACATGTATAACCAACATAATACAATAATATACAACTAATTAAGAAAACAATAATCATTAAGAAGAATGCATACTCAAAAACAGAATTAGAAAATTGTATTCAATAGTCAACAAAAGAAATAACTAAATAAATGGAAAAGAGACTTGAGCCAGGGAATAAGACATTAAGTAACAGTCTGTTGTTCTTGTCTCGTTTGCCACATTTTGCATTCAGATTTAATTTACTATGTTTATTTTATTTTAAATGTTATTTGGTTCAGTTTTATTAATAAATAAAGTATTTCTTTTCTGATCATTATTTCTCCTTTTCTTTAATAAATAAATACAATTTTTAATAGACGTTTTTTGTGTTTTGGAATTTGTTTTTATTGAAAATCATAACAAAAATGTGTAGGAAAGATTATTATGGGTTACACAGATGGCCGCATGTGCACTGTCCTGCCTAAGAGTAAAATGGTTGACAAAATAAATATTGACCATGACATAAAAATAGGTCTAAAATTTAAAACTATGACAATCAAACGAAAAAACACTAAACAAAGTTATATTTCATCCATCCATTATCCAACCCGCTATATCCTAACTACAGGGTCACGGGGGTCTGCTGGAGCCAAACCCAGCCAACACAAGGCGCAAGGCAGGAAACAAACCCCGGGCAGGGCGCCAGCCCACCGGAGGGCAGTTATATTTCAGGAAATGAGAATGTTATAAGCCAGGAACAAACTAGAAAGCACACCACAGAGTTCAGTTGAATTGTACCCATAATCTTGGACAACCAGGAAGTGCACAACACTAGCCATCATACTGTTACAATGGTGGAATCGTACTTTTGAGCCATTGATTTCCACACATGGCAACACATGGCAACTGTAAAACCAAAGTGACCAGCGTAATTCATTCAGTGGTCACATTGACAGCCATATAAAATGTGATATGAAAATAATTTAACATCTTTAAAACTAATTTTAATATGAAACCAAATAACAAAAATGTATTCTTTTCCTCAAATACCTCAATTGAATTACAAAACACATAAAATGAAATCACAATAAACCAAGACAAAAATTAGAAGAAAGTCTGATCATAACATGCATGAATTAGACAGTAGTGTACATTAGTATTGACAGTTCATTCTGCTTTGTAATTAGAAGAAGAGCCTTTATTGCCACAATACAGACTCCATCTCCACTCAAGAATACATTTAATGAGGACATCAGGGTTGCTAATCCGGTTAATCATTATCTTTGATTTGTTTATTTTAGCAAGCAACAACCAATTAATTAACCTTAAATGAAGCTGTTCTACACACTTGATTAGCCTCTGTTATAAAATAACTTTGAAATGACTATTGATCAAAAAGGAAGATTTACTGTGTCCTGCATGGTTATGAAGGCCCATTGTGAGAGTAAACGATGCCTGTAGATTTCCCCATAGAGACAAAAATGCAAAAGGCTTCACAAGTTTGTTTTGGAAACAGGGTGTGCTCGAGAGCACTGTTGGTGTCTCACTTTGCAAGTCTGAGTCAGAAAATGGAAAGAATGAATTGTGTCTGCTCATGAAATGCAGTCAGTGCTTCAAAGAGTGAAACTGTGCAATTTGTTAGCTCTCTCTGGCCATTTTTTGTGTTTTGTAAAGAACCTTGTGATAATGCAATCTGTGAAAGCTACCATATCAGATAAAGACTCATATATTTACACTGTTGCCAAGAAGTTTCTTTTTTCGTTATCTATATGAAAGATTTAGTTTATGTTTAATAATGTTTAACCAATATATTAAATATTTAGTTTATGATAACTTGGAAATTTAAGGAAAAACCTTCATTTAAATATACTGTATGTATCTTCATTTTCTGAAGTGGCTGTTTTAATTTATTGTATGTTCCATGATGTTTAGTGCATGATTGAGATGCACTTATTTATGATGCAGTTCAATGTACCCATGTAATCCATTTCATGGTCACGGCAGGACAATCCTTTTCCAGCAATACCAGACAGATTTGTGCTGCAGTTACCTTTCCTAGTTAGAGATGAGACAGATGTTGAGATATCTGTGGCCACAAAACCCAACAAAATACAAACTTTAATATCAGACTAAGCCTAAAAAACCTCCAAGTAGGCTTCAACACAAAAAACAGTCCTGGCCATGAAGCTCAGGTTCAGGTTTGTGGCATGAACAGGAAAAGGCCTATACTAGTTCAGAAAAGGGAGAGAGGAGAAGAGTAAAAAAAAAAACTAGCCCAATGATATTCAAAATCAACATAAGAAAAACATTCAAAGATGATCAAGTACTTTAAAAAAACAAAAAGAAATCTAAAGTTAAATCCAGAGACAAGAGTGGAAAAGTACGTTCACCAAATAACGAAAACGATACACTTACAATGCAAAATCTACAAGTGCAACAAGGAGAATGGGGTTTAGGTCTTGAATGCTCCTTGTGTGGAATTTGCATGTTCTCCCCATGTCAGCATAGGAGTTTTGTCATGGGTGGGTCCTGGGCTGACCCCATTGCCCTTTAAGTTCTTTATTATGTAGACCTTAGCAGAATGCGCCAAATCCTATACTCTTACCACACTGTCATGGTCGACTGCTATTGTAGTTCAGTATTTTTCCCTTTCATTCAGTACTAGGGTGTTGTACCGTGTTAGCCATTATGAATGTAGAGAAAAGCCAAGCAAAATGACACCTTTTATTGGCTAACTAAAAAGATTACAATATGCAAGCTTTCGAGGCAACTCAGGCCCCTTCTTCAGGCAAGATGTACATCTTGCCTGAAGAAGGGGCCTGAGTTGCCTCGAAAGCTTGCATATTGTAATCTTTTTAGTTAGCCAATAAAAGGTGTCCTGAGTTGCCTCGAAAGCTTGCATATTGTAATCTTTTTAGTTAGCCAATAAAAGGTGTCATTTTGCTTGGCTTCTCCCTTTCCTTTTAAATTTGTAACCCTAGGCAATGAAACAGAGTACCATAATAGACAAACAAAAAGTTACATATTTATTCATGTATTACAGATCAAGTACAGCAGATACTTCCATTAAACCAAAGCAAAATAATGTGTGAACACCATACTGGTACTGCTAGATATTTAGTCTTTCCAAGTGGCCCAGTTCTTGCATTGCTTGAAGTATCAGCAGTAACTCAGAGCATTCTTGGATTGACTTTCCCCTCCTCCTTTCTTCTTCTCTCTGACTAACTTTTTACTGATCTTGCAAAGCTGATCTAGATATGATGTGGTTGTCCTGTCTCCAAGACAACTTTGCCTTTTTTTACAAATAAATGTCATTTCTCCAAAAAGAGCTTTCAGAACTCAGGCGCTTCTGCCATTAGAGTCAGGAAACTACAGCGAGGGGTGCTTTTGTAACTTAGGAACACCCAAAGTTCATAAAACTAAAACCATGTTTCTGAACTCAGCTGCTTTATCTCATATTTCTGACATCATAAATGAGAGCCAACAGCACAGCCGGGATGTATAACTTAAAAACAGCTTTTGCACTCGCAGTATAGAAAAGCTAATTATGTTTTCCACTAAAACTAATTATCAAAATATAAGCAAACAAAATCTTTTTTCAGTAGTCAAGAAATTTGACCAGCTGCTTTAGCACAACAAATAATTTGGTACAGAAAAAATAAACCATAAGAAAGCAAAATTAGATACCTTTGTAAAGGTCCACTTTTTAAACATTGCAAGAGAAGTTCTGCTCATTTCTACAAAGTAGTGCTCTGCTTTCCTCTTACACTCTAAAGACATTCAGGTTAGGTGGACTGGCAATGCTGAATTGGCCTCTCATTTGTTTGTGGGTGTGCACACGGGTGTGTGTATGTACTGTATGTGTTCTCCTTGTGATGGGCTGGTATCCTTTCCTGGAATTGTTACTCTTTTGAGCTCAATGCTTGCTTGGAAATGCTCCTGCTTTCCCATGACTCTGTCCTGCATAAGCAGGTTTAGAAAATGGGTGTATGGATTGATGGATCAATGGACTGAGAAAAAACCCCAAGAAGTCAAAAATGGGAGTCATACAATTTGAGCAGGATCTAATGCCTCAGCACTAGGTTGAGCCATGTTAGATTTTATTGAAGCTGCCCGCAGACTTAAGATTGTACGATCGTAAAGTAGTTGCAGCCTCATTCAGCATCATTTGCCTTGGTGTCTGCTCTGCCTGTTGCTAATTGTCATTACCAAGATGCAATTAAGGGAACAAACTCCACAGGAAAAACGTTAATTAACAGGAAAAATAACAAAATAGAGTTAAGCATTTAAAACTACAGAAAATGTCCTATATATGTAAGTCTCAAATAACTGCAACTTTCCTACATGCAGAATAAGAGAAGAAAAAAAGCTAACTAATTAAATCAGGAGTTAAACACACAGTGTGTGCTAGGAATCAAATGCAGGAGGCAACACTTTGTTAATACAGTAGGAATAACCTTATGGCTACAACACTTTCATCCTTCCTCCAAGACACACTATATTGCAAATATCTATATTCATATTTTACAAAGCAGATTGTGTACAGCATGTATTATGATTACGCTTGCTCCACAAAACCAAAGGTGGAACCTTCAAAATTAGTTCACAAAAATGGTCTTACCGCAAGGTAAATCTGGCCCCAGGAAAATGGGAGGCTAAAGGCCTCACTAGGCCTCAAAATGGAGGTAAGGTTTTTAAATGCAAAAGGAATAGCACAGGGTATCAAAAGCTTGAAATATATCACTCCAGGGGGAGAACCATAAAATTTCTGGCTGGGGGTTGAGACAAGTCTACAATAAATCTTTAAAAAACTGAAGATTTTTGAAAGTATAAGAAAATGCTCAAAAGATAAAAAAGGACAGTGAAAGAAATTGCCTAAAACGCAATCCTCAGCAAACATTTTCCAACACAAAAAGAAAAGAAATCAGAATCCTTAACACAGAAGCAGAAGTTACAAAACCAGTAAACAAAACAGCAACTCACCAAGCACATTTGATGAATGGCAAGGGATTGTGTTTCCATCAGCCTTTAAAGAAATGAGGGCGATCTCTCAACAGAGATGGACAGGTGTCCACACCTCTTTGGGAACCTTGCTCAATTATATGGAACATCATAAAACAATTCTAAGTACGCAGAAACTACTAATTAAATAGAATAAAATTAACAGAAAATACTGTATATAAGCGCAGTGGTAGCGCTGCGGCCTCGCAGTAAGGAGACTTGGGTTCACTTCCCGGGACCTCACTGCGTGGAGTTTGCATGTTCTCCCCATGTCTGCGTGGGTTTCCTCCGGGTGCTCCAGTTTCCTTCCACTGTCCAAAGACATGCAGGTTAGGTTCATTGGCAGTCCTAAATTGTCTCTAGTGTGTGCTTGGTGTGTGGATTTTTGTGTGTGTGTGTCCTGCAGTGGGCTGGAGCCCTGCCCGGGGTTTGTTCCTGCCTTGAACCCTGTGTTGGCTGGGATTGGCTCCAGCAGACCTCCGTGACCCTGTGTTAGGATATAGCAAGCTGGAAGATGACTGACTGACTGACTGTTCCTTTAAGTACACCTTCCTTTAAGGACAAGGTTAGATCAATTTAAGTCAAAGTCAAAGTGAACTTTATTGTCATCTCAACCATATACAAGTATACAGATAAGACGAAATTGCGAAGCTCAGGATCCACAGTGTAACAACATGACATGCAAATAATTTAAAAATAGAATTAAAATTTAAATTAAAATTAAACACAAACAAGACAAGACATTGCGCAAAGACAAGACAAAGACAAAGAAGTAGCAGCAATATTGATGTGTAAGATATGTAATATAATAATAAATAATAGATATAGATAATACAGAAATTATCAGTGTATGATAATAGTTGTTTAAGACACATGTAAACAATGACAGGTCAGAATGTTTCACAGCAGAAGGATAACAAGAAGTGTTAAAATACTTAAAGGTCAGTAGGAGATTTTTTTCAGTTCTTCTCTACATGCACACTCGTCTTTGCAGGACAGTGGCTCACATGTATAAAAGTTCTGTTTTTAGAGGTGGATGAGGCCGTGTGGAAGGTCCCAGGGGGCAGCCTGGTGTTAAGAAGTCTAACAGCTTGAGGGTAAAAGTTCTCCTGCAGCCTGGCCGGTCTGGCTTTGATGCTGCAGTATCTTCTCTTGGATGGCAGAAGTGTGAAAAGTCCATGTGAGGGGTGTAAGGGGTCCTGCACAATGCTGCAGGCCTTGCGGACACTGCGTTTGTAAAACATGTCCTGTACTGAAGGGAGAGGCACCCCAATAATGTTCTCTGCTGTCTTCACTATCCTTTGCAGGCACTTGCGGTCGGATATGTACTTCAATAAAATAACAATTCCCTAACTAATGTACAGACCAACACAATTAGAATTGCCTAAATGCTTAAGAGCACCAGGCTGGTTAAATGAAAAGCAACAATTATAAAGACAGAGTCAGTTAAGTTTAAAATTACCTCAAAATGAATATCTTCCCATCCACAAGGACTTTCAGAATGTACATTGTATCATGGGAAAAATAATTATATTCTATTTGAAGAATGTTAGAAAAAAGTGTTGGCTGGGATTGGCTCCAGCAGACCCCCGTGACCCTGTGTTAGAATATAGCGGGTTGGACAATGACTGACTGACTGTATATAAGATAAATAATAACTGAACAGAATTATGTTATAATAAATGATGGAAAACAATGAATATTAATGAAAAGTGAAGAAAGATTTAAAAAAACAAACAACTTAAACATATACCAGGGGTAGCACCCTGTCATTACCTTAACATTTTTTTCTAGAAATCATCATGTTAACAGTTAAAAAATGTATGGGAGGAGACCAGACAACTCCAGACAAGCAAAATTGATAAAAGGGCATCTGAAATACTAGAGAGGACATGGTGGTTCAGTTGTAGTATGCTATCTGCCTGAGATGATCCCATGCTGATTTGGTCTAAATATGTATTTATTGTAAAACAAATTGCTAACTTTCAGGCTTAGAGCTTTTTTGGTGTGCCACTGAGATGCAGACTAGCAGTGGATCAAGACTAAGACTAAGTGCAGTTGCAGTGTGCTTCTTCAGTGTGAGTCAGAGAAAGAGAGCCACGTTGACCACATTGTGAGCAGGTTTAATGGACATGGTGGGTAATGTTACACATCAGACAGACCGTTACGGACATGAAATAAGCACTTATAGCACATTAAAAAATAAGGAAACTATATTTTATATTTATACAGTAATTGGATGAAGTATAGTGTGATACTGAATCAAATATATTTAACTTAATACCATAGAAAAATATAAGTGATGCATGGAAATATTTATTTTGAGGAATGTACAAAAGAGAAAAATACAAATCAACATTTTACCATTCTTCTTCAGTAAAAAGATGAAAAGTTGGTATCCTTAATTAAGAAATCGCTCAACTGCTGTTTCAGAAAATACACACTGAAAGATGCTCCCAGTTTCTTCCATGATGTGTTCGTTTGTGGTGTTATGGAGGTGTCAAATCAGATTAATTTTTTTGCCACATATTGCAAATTGTAGCAAAATGCTTAATTACATAAGCTCAAGAAAAAATAAATAAATATAAAAAAAATGAGGGTGTACTTCTTCCCTGTGCTCGGTCCCTTTAATTCGAGAGGATTGTGCAACTCCACATCGTTAATTGAGATAGGGCAGGACATTAATTGTCAGTGACCTGCCATTAATGGGCATTCAGATGGCCAGCTGAGGAAACCAAATAGAAACACAAGGGCAAAACAAGACTAGTACTTGGTATTGATCTTGTTCAGCTCTTCATAGAGACAGTACTTAGACCTGAGGATCATCTCCTCTTAGTACCATAAAACATAGTTTGGTCTTGATCTGCTGCTAGCTCAGTACTATCTCAGCTACACTGCAACTAATGCTGTGTTCTATTTGAACTGAGAAGTCGGAATTTCTGAGTTCCCAGTAGGAAGTTTCAACTGGAACTTGGATTTTCAACTCGGGAGAACTTCACCAACCAAGACCTCAAAATAAAAAATGGACTTCTCATCACAGCAAGAGAAGTGAAAGCTGTAATATTATACTGTTTATTAGCAATGTTATTTATTTGTGTCTCATTAAATCAGTCATACACACAGTACTGTCCAACTTCTGTTTGTGGACATATTTCTACTGAGTTTGGCTGTGGAAAGTATTGCATAATACATTGTTTAGTAGTTGTCTTTATTCTGAAAGAGCAAACACAAGAAAGGTTTTTCTGGAGGTGTCTTTATTGGTTTTCCAAATGTTTTACTAGAACTGGACAGTTTTACTGCCAGATAAACCTTTGAGCACAAACCTTGAGAGGTGCATAAAAAATAAAATAAAAAAAAAATATAAAGTGAATTAAGACTGAAGCCCAACATGAGAGAAAATAATTGTGATTGAGAGAACATGAGGGTCAAAACCAAAAGTACATGTGAGAAAAGAACACAAAGATAAACTTTAAATATTTCAAAGATTAGATAAGGATTTACACTCATAGCTGTCCTTTTATCGCATAACACCAGAGGCCACACCACTAGAAATACTGGAAGAGGACTTCATGATGGAAATAAACACTGGTGGCCTTTGAGGACCCAAAATAATACCAGATTATGACAGGTGTGATGTCTTTCCCAGGTCAGATATCCGACTTTCAAGGTAAATGGAACGCAGCATGCCTGTGGTAAAATTCCAAAAATCCAACAGCACGGGACAGCATGGGTGGGGATGAGGGGTGGGGGTGTTGGATTGGGGAGGGGGTCACTGTTCGACATGATATTTGAGGGGAGCTTTGCCTGGCTAAATGACTGCCTGAAGCCAGGCATAAAGACACATTAAATAATGAGGAAATGCACATTTCCCCCCCCCTACATATCATTACTAGTAATGAGTCATTGCACTTTATTGGGATACTACACCTATTGTGATAAAATATGAACAGAAATGAAACACACAAAGTAGGCATTACAAACAATACATATGAATAAGTTCTTCACCGCTGTTTGACGCAAACATTTTTCAAATAAAAAATTAAATGCAAAACAAAATTTGATTGCTTTGCTCATCCTGCAAACTCCTCTAAATACCATCCATCCGTCCATTATCCAACCCGCTATATCCTAACTACAGGGTCACGGGTAGGGATTACCGGGAGCCCGGGATTCCCGGACATCTTTCATTCCCGCATTCCACTGAATGAAACTGCTATAATTCCCGGGAAAACAGGAACAGCCAAGCTTGCATATATAGCATGTAAAAGTGTAAAAATCGATCAAGAAATAACAGAGTTATAGTTGAAAATAATTAAGTGGCACGGTTTTTTGGCCCACGGTGTAGTGTGTTGCCAATTAATTCAGTCAACAACGGACCAGCAGCAGTCAATCTCCCAGCTGACTGAGCACAGTGGACTGGAAGGTGCTGCACTCTGCAGCTCACGAATGCCGGGACGAGGCAGAGTTCATTGACGTCTGTGCTGTTGACAGCTTTGAACAGCAACTTGCAATGCGTCAGTCTTTTGCATCCGCATTATCTGTGCTAAGAAACTTGCCATCACAGAATGAAGACAAGAAACTGGATGCATCAGTAAAAGCTGAAATGGCGGTGTTTCAGAGCAATGGAAAGCGCAGGCATTGTTTAGAACAAGTGTATGAGTATCTGATGACTGTGCCGCCTACTTCAGTGGAGACGGAGTGTGCTTTCTCAGTGGCTGGTGTACTTCTGCATGAAGGTACGCTCTCGCCTGGACGACCGCACGCTGGACACAGAGTGCTTTCTACGCTCTTATTACCGCAACTAACTAGATACATGTACTTATATGACAGCATGAACTGCTTGTAGTTAAGGTTAGTCTTTTATTGATGTCAACATATTGCAGTAGTTTTATTAAAAATAAGTGTCGCTCATTCTAAAATCATTCACATGTGAGATGCCCATGTACTGTGTCATTCCCGGGAGCCCGGGATTCCCGGGAATGACATGTGGGATTCCCAAATTCCCGGGAATGGATTCCCTAGTCACGGGGGCACAAGGCAGGAAACAAACCCTGGGCAGGGTGCCAGCCCACTGCAGGGCACACACACACACACACACCCACACACCAAGCACAATTTAAAATTGCCAATCCACTTAACCTGCAAGTCTTTGGACTGTGGGAGGAAACCGGAGTACCCGGAGGAAACCCACACAGACATGGGGAGAACATGCAAACTCCACGCAGGGAGGACCCGGGAAGCGAACCCGGGTCTCCTAACTGCGAGGCAGCAGCACTACCACTGCGCCACCGTGCCGCCCCCTCTAAATACCAGCCATGGATATATCAGATATTTTTATTAATGTTCTAATGAGAAGAATAATTTTTAAGTGCTAGAGTTATGTTGCTGGTGGGTGACCCTGTGACAAAGCCAAGATTGGAAATTCCATAATGTGCATGGAAACAGAGGTAGGTGTCCTGCCTGTATATAGAGTAAGCAGCAGGGTTAATGGAGGGGGGTTGTGACAACTTTACAGTACCGGCACTAAGCCGATGAAACCACAGAGATAAGCCAGTCTATTCTGCTTGAAAATGCTAAATCTATTTTTAGGTTAGCAAGTAGCTGACACCTATAAAGACAGGATGGGACTCAATTCAGTATGAACCCAAACTGAACATTGTGGAGTAGACTCACACACACATTCACACAATTTAGTTTTGCCAAATATCTCAGCATACATTTTCATACTATTCAAAACTCTGATTTAGGAAATTAAATGCTAGCTGTCAGATCAGTTTCCCCTATTAGAAAACAAGTTGTTAGCTGATAATTCATGCATAAATAAACTCACAAGCAGTAGAGTCTTCTCAAGCATGCAGTAACCAGTATGCATTTACAACAAAACCTAACAGTCACTGCGTCTCTTCCAAGGACTAAGGCTTAGAAGCACAGCTATAAAGCAGCCAAAATACCCTGAGGGCAGCACAGCATCTGTGTGGACCTGACCAGACAAGTTTACACCAGATATTGGAGTCTAAACATTTGATCTGCTGTCGTTGCCTGCCTAAATATTGTATTTGCAGTTTCTTTTTGTGGAATATTTAGATCATGAAAGATTCTAAACAAGCAACAAAACTGCTTTTGCAATGTCTGTGCAGCTAGCATTGCTTAAGTTGCTCAGAGAGAAATGATTTCTCAACTTACTAAGAAAAGCTGACCTTGAAATCCAGGGCAGTCATATCTAGTGTAGGTGTGAATGCAGGCTTTGTGCTTGAGAGCTACAAAGCTTCATTTGTCTTCAGCCACTTGGCATTTGCCGCCATCAAGTAAGGCTCAACACTGCACATCTCTTTTCCGTTTTTTTTTCCCCAACATCTGTAACAAGGTCCTTTAACCTGTGATGTGTAAGAATGTTTTTTTTATCAGTGGTCTTAAAATAACATTAATTCCTGCATTATCTGCTTTGCTAAGAAAAATTAAGCAGAATGGACATTTTGCAACTACATGTTGGCACTCCTGTGGTTGGTTGGCGCCCTGCCCGGGATTGGTTCCTGCTTTGCGCCCTGTGTTGGCTGGGACTGGCTCCAGCAGACCCCCATGGCCCTGTGTTCAGATTCAGTGGGTTGGAAAATGGATGGATGGATGGATGGATGGATGGATGGATGGATGTTGGCACCCTCTTGGAGTGAATTTATAACAGCCATTACTGTTTTGTTCAAAAGAAAAAATCATTCCGCAATTACAGGGTTTTTTTTGTAAATGAATTTATTTGGGATTAAAGAACAGAAGAAAAAGCAAGAGCAAAATGAACAAAATTATTAGAAAAGAGATCCAGCCTCCAAATGATATCCTTTCCCCCAGCTCTGACCCTGTATTGTTGGAAATTCAAGGAAACAAGTAAAGAGATTCCGGAATCAAATGGCAGGAGACATGCCAGTGCACATAACAGGCTTCACAGTTTGGAGAAAATTAAGAAGTAGGTTACTGACACCAATCACTGGCCACCCAGCCTCACACCAATCACACCACAGACATCCGCCTTTCGATGTTGGGCTCAGATGACCTATTAATTCGTGCCACACACATGCTTAAGGATAACTGACTTAGAAACTAAGGATTTCCACACATTGAAAGAAAAAATTCTAGACATTCGCCAGCAAGAGTTTTGTAACAGTTACACCTAATAACAGTAGCCTCTGTCAGAAAAAGAGAATAGGACAATAGGATAAGTGTGAGAGAAGAAGGATTTGTGCCAAGTGGAGTAAGTTATGGAGTTTTTACAGCTAATTCCATATAGAACAGAAAGCTGGTGACAGAGGTGGTGACCAGAGAAGTATGTAAAGGATTGCCATGCAGCCTCTTCTACACCAATGATCTTGTTTTAATGGCAAAAAGTGAAGCAGAACTGAAAGAGAAGGAAATGGAAAGCTGGTTTGGAAGTGAAAGGACTCAAGGTAAATGCGATAAAGACCAAAGTGATGGTTGGAGGCAAAGGGATAGGAGGCTGAGAAGAGGTGGGTGCAGCTGCCATATATTCTGTGTGGTAAAGTTGTTGGACAGGAGTGCATAATGCTAATGTCATAACTGAAAATTCAAATATTAGCAAAGGATCTTCAAGAGAAGATCTGCTACTTAGGTGACATGATGACTGCAGACAGAAGTGTGGACACAAGGAAAAAGTACCACGTGCTGTTCCCCATTCTGACTTCTAAAGAAATCTCTCTGACATTGAAGGCTAAAATTTATGAAGCCTGTGTGAGGAGCAGTATGTTCTATGGATGTGAGCCATGGCTAGTGAAAGTGGAACATGAAGAAAAGCTGGAAAGAATGGAAATGAGATGGCTGTGTGGAGTATTTAGAGGAACACAAATTCAGGATTAAGAAGAAGACTTTGTGGGAAGGTGATAAGTGTTGTAATAAGGAGAAATGGGCTAAGGTGGTCTGGCTGTGTAAATCTAAAAGCAGAGAAGAATTGGGTGATGAGGTGCACCAAGATGAAGAAGGAGGGGATGAGGCCAAGAGGAAGGCCAAAGTAGACAACATTGCATGCAGTGTCAGGTGGTATGAAAGAATTAAGGCTCACCCTGAAGAATGCCCAGAGTTGTGGAGAGCGGAGGAAAAAGATTTGGAAGCAACTGACTATCCTGGGTAAACCAATAAATGGCTGCTAAAACCAGTGATGGTAAATCTTGTGTAAAACCTGGCGTTACTTTATTTGTCCACTTGAAATTGTCTCTCTCTGGCTGAGAGTGGGTGTCTCAGTATGTTCTGCATTTGATTGTGGCACCCAAAGATTTTGACAGAACTCATTGTGTCTGAGGGGGAGTTGCAGGAAGGGTTCCAAGGGGAAGTTAGAATACAACATCAAAGAAAAGAATATACTCCAGGGAAAATTGGAAGAGGTTAAACATCCAGTATATTTAAAATAATAACAAAAAAAATTACATTTCAATTTGAAATATGTGAAAAAATAAGGTTTATTGTGCATGTAATAGCCTAATAAATATTATACCTTGTGGCGTTTTTGGCAATGAAGAGTATGTAGTTGCTTTGCTCCGCAAAACCTCAGAGGCAGTTCCTCTGCTTGCAATGAACTAGTAATATATATAAGATTAAAAACCCATGGATCTGAACTGCATTAAGTGAGTTTGAGAATAGATGAATGACATTCTGCATGCAGTTTTGGGCCCTGGCTTCTCCTCACTCTGACTAGAATGAAATAATTTCAAGTTTTAAAGCTATTGTAGGTGGATTTATGACATGTGCAATATTCCCAGCACCCAAAGCCTTGTGACAAATCACTTTTCCAAAATTTGGACCTATCAGATTCATCTTATCTGGTTTAAGAAGATGTAATGTGTGTAAAAACCACCTGGTGGTGCTACATATTATTCCCAAAGGAAGAAACTAATGAAAAAAAAAGAAAACAAGATAAGATGAGCCTGTGCAGGCCTCTTCATGGACATAAACGTTCATATCAGTCCAGCTTTCATGATCATCCAACTATGGATAAGGTAATGTTTTTCAAGCAGCTTTCCACAAAGTGGAGGTGAGGAAAGTAGGGCTTTTGAATTTGTTTTTGCTCTTTTTGTATATTGTTTTTAGTGTGTGCGGCTCCTTGCTTTCATATTGTGAAATTGTAATGGAGTCATTTCATTTTGCATCCTTTCTTACTCTGGTATTAAAATTAAATTTTTTGGTGTGCAATTATATGATCTGAAATATTCTATATAATAAAAACATAACAATCTCAAAGCCAATTAAACCAAATTAGGGTTGCAGAGTTGGGGAAGTGTAACATCATAAACGCTACAAAAAATATTTTAATTTGCATTGTGCTTTGTGCCAGAAATACGTGCAAAATAACATCTGTTGCAATAGCTTCAGGCATGTAACAGCTGTCCTGGTCCTCAGTATCTAAATGCAACTCATTTATTTTCAGGGCAGGAGTTTAAATACTTTATATTTTCATCTTTATAAAATGTGGCAAAGGTGTGTGCGAATGGGATCTAGTCGTATTTGAGGCTTCCCTGCTGACAGAATAATAATTAACTAGCTATACCCCTGCTCCTTCTGGGCCATATGATTTATTGTTATTTGTTTTTCCATTGTTCTCAAAAAAACGTGCCTGCTTATTGCCGACATTTCTGATAGTCAATTGCTCATCACCACAGGGCAGAACTAACTTAACAAACTTCTTTAAAGTATTACTTCTGGTGACATTGTCTATAGAACTCATTAGCACTTGTAGTACTTGTAATAGTTAGGTGGGACACTATGACATAGGGGCGGCACGGTGGCGCAGTGGTAGCACTGCTGCCTCGTGGGTTTGCTTCCTGGGTCCTTTCTGCGTGGAGTGTGCAAGTTCTCCCCGTATCTCCGGTTTCCTCCCACAGTCCAAAGACATGCAGGTTAGGTGCATTGGTGATCCTAAATTGTCCCTAATGTGTGCTTGGTTTTTGGCTGGGTGCCCTGCCCGGGGTTTGTTCCTGCCTTGCGCCCTGTGCTGGCTGGGATTGGCTCCAGCAGACCCCCGTGACCCTGTATTAGGATATAGCGGATTGGACAATGACTGACCGACTGACTATGACATGGTATTTAGTGTGGGCTGCCAAACCTGAAAACTTAGGTTCAGGTCTGAGTCCATTCAAAGACTGTTTGGAATATACATGCTCTTTTCATGTATGGCAGGTTAATCAGTAACACTAAATGGTTCTGTGTGTTTGACAGTGTGCCCTGTGGATGACTAAAGTCCAGTGAAGGGTTTTATTGTCTAGTGCATCCAGTGATTCTGACATGGGCTCCTGGTCCCCCACCACAATAAAGATTGGACTTAAATGGGTGCAGGAAATGGACAGACAGACTGATAGAAATTATCCATGCCCAATCAATCGTCTCAATCCACATTTCATGGTTTGGCATCACATTAAAGCAAAGCCTAATTCAGCAGCAACTAAAGCAGGAAACATTTTGTTACAATAACCTGCAAATGACATAGGCCAAGTAAGAAAATGATTCAATGCTATTAGTTTGGACAGTAAGTGATTATTTTCATTATGCAGAGTTATTGTTCAATGTGATTTGGAATCATGTTGAATCAAAATAAATGAATGTTATTTGGTAAATTTGCTGTTCATGCATTTGAATTTATAATAGTACAGATAGATAAGCAAATGTATGTTAAACAACTCAAATCCAATGTGGAACTATATAATCTATATCCTTTTGTTCATAGTGTATTATTCAAAATGCCAAAATAAGACATTGTCAAGACCATCACAAAAATGTAAAGTAGCTTTTCAATATCAACAGTCATTTCACTTAGCAAAGCAACCATAGGAGAACAGGAGCAATTACTTCCATTAAATTAACTGCTTATTAAAATTAGCAGGCATCGGGTGCATTGCACAAATTAAAAATTTATAATGCTATTGCAAATATTGAAAAGCAAGTTTCTAATCAGAATTAAAGACAGCAGTTCTTCTACGACCACTAAACATAATTATGTAAGGATGAAGAAAATGCAACTTCAGCAAGTTCAAGAGCGTCAATAGCTCAGAATCAGCCATTACATTCATACTGAGGCAGGCCAAAAATCTAGAAGCGAGACAACAGAAACCCAAAAGAAATACAGTCAGTTCATTCATCACTAACGTGAAAAGTGACAATATGAAATTGTGAATATCTGTCTTTAAATCCACCAAGACAGCAGCAGAAGGTCAGTCATAGTTAGGAACAAAGGGTAAATAAAAAATGAAATAGTTGTACAACTTTTATTCTCTTGATGCTCTGGTCTTATGCTCATTGTGACTAGTGTAGCATCTTGCCAGTTCAAAAAAACTATAATGGGTGATGGTTTGTAAAACAAATAGATTTTGTGGAATATATTCCTTTTACAATTATAATCAAAATGGTTTGCAGTAGTGCGGCACGGTGGCGCAGTGGGTAGCGCTGCTGCCTCGCAGTTGTTAGATCTGGGGACCTGGGTTCGCTTCCCGGGTCCTCCCTGCGTGGAGTTTGCATGTTCTCCCCGTGTCTGCGTGGGTTTCCTCCGGGCGCTCCGGTTTCCTCCCACAGTCCAAAGACATGCAGGTTAGGTGGATTGGCGATTCTAAATTGGCCGTAGTGTGTGCTTGGTGTGTGTGTGTGTTTGTGCGTGTCCTGCGGTGGGTTGGCACCCTGCCCAGGATTGGTTCCCTGCCTTGTGCCCTGTGTTGGCTGGGATTGGCTCCGGCAGACCCCCGTGACCCTGTGTTCGGATTCAGCGGGTTGGAAAATGGATGGATGGATGGTTTGCAGTATAGATTAACCCAGGTTTGGCTTCAGTGTTAATGAAACTAACAAAATTTATATAAAACTGTTTTTTTTTTCAAAATAAGTTTTAAAATAATACTGTAAAATAATACTGTAATCCATCCATCCATCCATCCATTATCCAACCTGCTATATCCTAACTACAGGGTCACGGGGGTCTGCTGGAGCCAATCCCAGCCAACACAGGGCGCAAGGCAGGAAACAAACCCCGGGCAGGACACACACACACACCAAGCACACACTAGGGACAATTTAGAATCGCCAATGCACCTAACCTGCATGTCTTTGGACTGTGGGAGGAAACCAGAGTACCCGGAAGAACACGGGGAGAACATGCAAACTCCACGCAGGGAGGACCCAGGAAGCGAACTTGGGTCTCCTAACTGCGAGGCAGCAGCGCTACTAATACTGTAATAAAAAATGAAAAACAATTCACTTTAAAAATATGTATTCATTATTCTGACTGTGTAACTTCCTGATTTAGCAAAAGAGCCACCTGGAAAAAATTTACCCCAACTGCCAGTTTCTAATTTAAATGGCCAGTCATGTACAGTTCCTATAGAAAGTATTCACCCCTTTGGATGTTTTTACATTTGTATTATACAACATTCAATCACAAAAGATTTAATTTGGCTTTTTTGATACTGATCAACAAAGAAATGACTCTTTAATGGCAAAGTGAGAACAGGTCTTTGCAAAGAGTAGACAACAATGTCTTTATTGTACAAAATTCAATATGTGACTCCCTAAATGATATCCCTCAACTGACACGGTGTGACCATGAGCAAGTCATGTCACTTACCTGTGCTCCAACTGGAAAAACAAAAGAAATGTAACCAATTGCATTTTATATGTTGTAAGTCGCCTTAGTTAAAGTCAAATAAGTCAAATAACAGATAGATAGATAGATAGATAGATAGATAGATAGATAGATAGATAGATAGATAGATAGATAGATAGATAGATAGATAGATAGATAGATAGATAGATAGATAGATAGATAGATAGATAGATAGATAGATAGATAGATAGATAGATAGATACTTTATTAATCCCAAGGGGAAATTCACATACTCCAGCAGCAGCATACTGATACAAAAAAAAAAAACAATATTAAATTGAAGAGTAATAAAAATGCAGGTAAAAAACAGACAATAACTTTGAATAATGTTAACGTTTACCCCCTTGGGTGGAACTGAAGAGTCGCATAGTTTGGGGGAGGAACGATCTCCTCAGTCTGTCAGTGGAGCAGGACATTGACAGCAGTCTGTCGCTGAAGCTGCTCCTCTGTCTGGAGATGACACTGTTTAGTGGATGCAGTGGATTCTCCATGATTGACAGAAGCCTACTCAGTGCCCATCGCTCTGCCACAGATGTCAAACTGTCCAGCTCCATGCCTACAATAGAGCCTGCCTTCCTCACCAGTTTGTCCAGGCGTGAGGCGTCCTTCTTCTTAATGCTGCCTCCCCAACACACCACCGCGTAGAAGAGGGTGCTCGCCACAACCATATGATAGAACATCTGCAGCATCTTATTGCAGATGTTGAAGGATGCCAATCTACTAAGGAAGCATAGCCGGCTCTGACCTCTCTTGCACAGAGAATCAGTATTGGCAGTCCAGTCCAATTTATCATCCAGCTGCACTCCCAGGTATTTATAGGTCTGCACCCTCTGCACACAGTCACCTCTGATGACCACGGGGTCCATGAGGGGTCTGGGCCTCCTAAAATCCACCACCAGCTCTTTGGTTTTGCTGGTGTTCAGGTGTAGGTGGTTTGAGTCGCACCATTTAACAAAGTCCTTGATGAGGTTCCCATCCTCCTCCTCCTATAAGTAATAATAGTAATATTATTAGGTCACTAGTGCTGCTTACACTTGAACATGCTATATATGATAGTCCATGAGTAAAACATTCCAGCATTAGATCAATTCCTGTTTTTTTTCTACTTTTCCTAATGACTTGGCTTTGTTGATGGTCATTGCAAAACACTCTTTTTCAGGAAAGTGTATTCTTTTGTAGTGAAACAGGTAATCAGTGAGAATAATGTAGAATTTGAGCATGTTTTTTCATTATTAGATGTTTATGATTTCCATTTGTCTATACCATTCACTCATGTACAGTATTTCTTTTAATGTTTTTTATCAGTTGCTATCAGGTGGGTTGTTTAGAGAAGATGGAAAGAGTACTTTGAGAGGTTGATGAATGAAGAGAATGAGAGAGAGAGAGAAAGTTGTATGATGTGGAGATAGTGAATCAGGAAGTACAAACGGATTAGTGAGGAGGAAGTAAGGACAGCTATGAAAAGGATGAAGAATGGAAAGGCTGTTGGTCCAGATGACATACCTATGGAAGCATGGAGGTATTTAGGAGAGATGGCTGTGGAGTTTTTAATCAGATTGTTTAATGGAATCTTGGAAAGTGAGAGGATGCCTGAGGAGTGGAGAAGAAGTGTACTGGTGCCGATATTTAAGAATAAGGGTGACGTGCAGAGATGTAGTAACTACAGGGGGATAAAATTGATGAGCCACAGTATGAGGTTATGGGAGAGAGTAGTTTAAGCTAGGTTAAGAAGGGAGGTGATGATTAGTGAGCAGCAGTATGGTTTCATGCCAAGAAAGAGCACCACTGATGCAATGTTTGCTCTGAGGGTATTGATGGAGAAGTATAGAGAAGGCCAGAAGGGGTGCATTGCATCTTTGTGGACCTGGAGAAAGCATATGACAGGGTGCCTTGAGAGGAGCTGTGGTATTGTATTAACATGTCAGGAGTGGCAGAGAAGTATGTAAGAGTTGTACAGGATATGTGCAAGGGAAGTGTGACAGTGGTGAGGTCTGTGGTAGGAGTGATGGATGCATTCAACGTGGAGGTGGGATTACATCAGGGATCGGCTCTACGCCCTTTCTTATTTGCAATGGTGATGGACAGGTTGACAGATGAGATTAGACAGGAGTCCCCATGGACTATGATGTTTGCTGATGACATTGTGATCTGTAGCGACAGTAGGGAGCAGGTTGAGGAGACCCTGGAGAGGAGGAGATATGCTCTGGAGAGGAGAGGAACGAAGATCAGTAGGAACAAGACAGAATACATGTGTGTGAATGAGAGGAAGGTCAGTGGAATGGTGAGGATGCAGAGGGTAGAGTTGGCAAAGGTGGATGAGTTTAAATACTTGGGATCAACAGTACCGAGTAATGGTGAGTGTGCAAGAGAGGTGAAAAAGAGAATGCAGGCAGGGTGAAATGGGTGGAGAAGAGTGTCAGGAGTGATTTGTGACAGACGGGTATCAGTAAGAGTGAAAGGGGAGGGCTACAGGACGGTAGTGAGACCAGCTATGTTATATGGGTTGGAGATGGTGGCACTGACCAGAAAGCAGGAGACAGAGCTGGAGGTGGCAGAGTTTAAGATGTTAAGATTTGCATTGGGTGTGACAAAGATGGACAGGATTAGAAATGTGTACATTAGAGGGTCAGCTCAGGTTGGACGGTTGGGAGACAAAGTCAGAGAGGAGAGATTGCGTTGGTTTGGACATGTGCAGAGGAGAGATGCTGAGTATATTGGGAAAAGGATGTTAAAGATAGAGGTGCCAGGCAAGAGGAAAAGAGGAAGGCCTAAGAGAAGGTTTATGGATGTGGTGAGAGAGGACATGCAGGTGATGGGTGTAACAGAGCAAGATGTGGAGGACACGAAGATATGGAACAAGATGATCCGTTGTGGCAACCCCTAATGGAAGCAGTCAAAAGAAGAAGAAGAAGTTTTTTATCAGTTGTTTGCAGTCTCCATTTAAAGTCTGCAGATGTGAATGTAAAACACACACAATGGTATATTATATAGACTACGTACCTATAATTTTGTCTGTAAAATGGACAGACCAGTTATGCTTTTTTCTCTTTGTACAGCAGTACAACAAGAGTCAAGAATGCAGTACTTTTATTTGTTGACATTTTGAGAAGCCTGTGGACATTATGTTTTTTGAATGAGTAAAGTTGTCCATTGGGGCCACGTACATGTATAGGCTGAGCACCCACGTCGTGGCATGTCAATCAGACCGAATGTGTTTGTACAGTTTGAGCACATATACTGTATGACTGGTGACTCTAACATGCAGTGTCAGTAGTTGCCTGACCACAATTTCTAAAAATTGCACAGTGTGCACCCATCATAAGACTGCAGTTTCTCCATTGTAGTTTGCAGCACCATGACCAGAGAGTGGTGGGGGGGTCATAATTCAGCACTGCGAAAAGGGTCTGGAGGTCAACAGATAGCCAAGATGAAAGCCCCAAAATACTCAGACATTGAAAAGTTCTTTCTTAGCAGATACCTAATTCCTTCGATGAACCATACTGCCAAATTTCAGCTTTTTACCTAAATGGGAAATAGTGTTTTTGTTGATGAGTGAGTGAATGAATGAAGGAGTGAGTGAGGGATTGACTGAGGGAGACAGTAAACTTTGAAACTTTACATCTGCATACTAATGCCTCTCCTCTTCCTCCCTCTTCAGACTGGATGATTGACAACCTTACCACCTCTGACATCACTTCTGGGTGTCTGTCTACCTGGACCCTGCTCCTCCTGACTGGCCTATATTTAACTGAAAGTTTTGACATCTTGGAGCATTTCGCTCTTGAGATATTTTATTTTCTTTTTCAACATGTTTATAACTCGCAGTTTTTCTTTTATGGATACTGGAAAAAACTTTGCACTACGCTTCTTGGTGTAAATAACCAGTTCTTTGATTTTGATGGTATTGAGTGCCAGATTGTTCTATTTGCACCATCCCTTCAAGATTTTGAATCTCCTTTTGTAAGCCAGCTCATCTACATCAGAAATCAGACCTATCATTGTAGTATCATCCACAAAGTTAATGATGTATTAGGTTTTGATAGCCTCACCACACCTTCATTGGACTCCATTCCAGTTAGCAGACAGTTGCAGCTGTATTGGGAGAAGAAGCATAGAAAAGAGAAAGAAGTGCCTGGTGGGGGCCATGGACATGGGTGTCATTTCGATTCAGTCATTTGGATTAAAGGCATGAAGATGCATTGCGTGGGGAATGAGGACGTTTGTCTGACCTGTTCCTTTGTCTCCCTAAGCACCAGCCTATACCGTCTATGCCAGGACCAGCTGCTGACAATAATCATGTGCATGTAGTCGCCTTGTTCTATCTATGTTTGTGCTGTGTTTTCGTCAGGTACTTGAATTTCATTTCACATCATAAAGATGTGTATGTTGAATTGATTGCTCACAACAAGTGTGTATAAATGTGTCTTCCAATGCACTAACATTCCATCGGGGGTTTATTCTGGCCTCATGTCCTGAATTGTAGGGGTTTCAATGAGTGCCTTTACTCTTGTTGTTAATGAAATGTGTATTTTATTTATAAGTGTCACAGTTCACATTAATTTCTGTTGGCTTTAGTGTTTTGAAATTCATTTGGAAATGGTTTGTCACAATTTTATTTTTCCCATTTACTATTTATGCAATGCAAGTCATGAGTCAGGTGATCTGTAACATGCATCTGTAACTTATGGAGTAAATATTAAAGTCAAAGTCAAAGAGAACTTTATTGTCATCTCAACCATATACAAGCATACAGACAGACAAAATTGTGAAGCTCAGAATCCACAGTGTAACAACATTAAGTGCAAATAAAAAATTAAAATTAAATTAAAATTAGAATTAAAATTAAAATTTAAAATTAAAATTAAGATTTAAAATTAAAATTAAAACACAAACTAGACAAGACAAAGAATTAGCAGCAATATTGATGTGTAGTAAGCAATATGAACATTGATGCATTTAGATACATAAATCTAGATACATAAATATAGTTAATAAATATGTAATATAATAAATAAATAATAGATATAGATAATACAGAAATTATCAGTGTATGATAATAGTTGTTTAAGACATATGTAAACAATGACAGGTCAGAATGTTTCACAGCAGAAGGATATCAAAGAATGTCAAAATACTTAAAGGTCATTATGAGATTTTCAGTTCTTTTCTACATGTACACTAGTCTTTGCAGGACAGTGGCTTGCATGTATAAAAGTTCTGTTTTTAGATGTGGTTGAGGCAGTGCGGAAGATCCCAGGGGGCACCATGGTGCTAAGGAGTCTAAAAAACTCTCCTGCAGCCTGACAGATCCCTCTTTGATGCTGCTGTATCTTATCTTGGATGGTAGAAGTGTGAAAAGTCCACGTGAGGGGTGTAAGGGGTCCTGCACAATGCTGCAGGCCTTGCGGACACTGCGTTTGTATAATATGTCCTGTAGTGAAGGGAGAGGCACCACAATAATGTTCTCTGCTGTCTTCACTATCCTTTGCAGGCGCTTGTGGTCGGATATGTTGGAGTTGCCATACCAGACAGTGATGCAGCTGGTCAGAACACTCTCAATGGTGCCTCTGTAGAACATGGTGAGGATGGAAGGGGGAAGACTTGCTCGTTTCAGCCGCCTCAGGAAGTGTAATCTCTACTGGGCTTTCTTGTTTAGTGATGAGGTGTTATGCATTCACGTAAGTTCCTCAGTTATGTGCACACCGAGGAACTTGGTACTCCTAACAGTCTCCACAACTAAACCGTTGATGCTAAGGCTAAATATGGCCACAGCACGAAGTTAAAATTACCCTTCAGTTGGATAAAAAAATAAACAATACAATAACATAAAAACAATTTATAACAAGTGCCAAATTTGCTTTAGGCTCCCAAATGTAGTTGTTAAGTTTGAAAGAACTAATTAACGGTTCTAAATCTCTAAATGGGAAAAATGAAAGTAAAAACAAATAATTAGGTTCAACGTGAAGCAAAGATTGACTTCTAAATAAGAAAAATGTTCAGAATAAACACCTGAAACCACTTTGGTCCTCCAGGAACAAAGTTATAGACACTGCTTTAATGGAATAACCTTGGAAAGGATGGATTAATTTACAGGTAAATAGAAATTATACTATGTCAATTATGAAAATGATTAAGATATAGCAGTTCATTACGTGGGAAGTTTTTAATGCATTTTAATTGCTCACTGCTGTAGTACCCGGAAAGTGTTTAAATTTACTCATTTTCAGGTGTGCAGATTTAGTACTGGGCCAAAGTTCATCCACCACACAGTTCCGACCACTCCTGCTGTTGCACACCCAGCTCTCTTTCAGAAAAGCCTCAATGATCTTCAGATTAGTCACAGTGTTTGCACATTCCAGCTTGCGATCTTCTAAAAATCTAAAAAAAAAAAATGGGAACGATGCCAGATACTATGAGACAACTCTGAGGAGACCCATCACAGCCAAGAGTTTTTACTGCACTACATGAGAGATGGCAAAGAAGTCATGTCATCTATTGAGGCATCTAAACCAGACCTGAAATCCAAAGCAAAATCCTGAAAGTGATTGTTGAGAGCTGAATTATGCATGGTCAGTCTGTCATAAGGAAGGTAAAATTTAATCCTGTTCAAAATAGCAAAATGAAAGTGCTGGACCACAAATAATTCAGATCGCTTTCTGGTGAGACATGCAGAACTGGAGTTGTAGGAATGTGAGAGGAGTGGCATGTTGATCAGTGTTGACGACCAGTAAAGAATGAAATTCCTTCAATGACTGTCTCTTTTAATGTGGAATACCGAGTGATTTTATTAGTAATGTTTTAAGAAATAATAGTAATTGTACTGTAACAGTAATAGTAGAAGTGATTGAAATAAACAATATTCTGGTTTGAAAGAAATTCATAATTCAAAGTGGGAGAGGTCATACCAATGAAGTAATAAAAATTGCACAAGTTATTTTTTTAATATTCTCCTTCTAGCTTATAAAGTGGCAGAGTTGCTGGCAGTGCAGCATAACAGACAAAGGACCCGCGTTCACTTGCCGTCTGCACATCAATAAAAATGTTCTGGTGATGGATATACAACTGACTTTTTTTTTTTTAATTTTATTGAATTTTATTTAAATCAAATGACATACCATATACATAACTCAAGTTTTACAAAAAAAAAAAAAAAAAAAAAATTTTTGAAACAAATCAACCCCCACCCCTGAGAAAGAGAGCTAGGCCAGCAGGGTCAAACTTTATGCTAGTAAAGACAAATGAATAGATAAAATAATAAATGAATAAAGATAAATGGAGTAAAAGAGGGGAGAGAACCTGCTTCCTCAATGTAAATGCTTATTCTAAAATGTTATTGATTAGATCCTGCCAGGTTTTGAAAAAGTTTTGTAAACTGTCTGACTTTAAGAGCTCAGCACAGGAGTGGCAACTAACCAACTCATCTGTGGCCATGAATACCTCTCTAAAGAAAAAGCTGGCTCCAGTCCAGCAGTGCTTTAAACATTTAACCCTTTCTACCTTTCCGATTTTTCTGAAATGTTTCAAACCCTTGATGAGACTTTTATACTCCTTAAATCTTTCTTTTTCACCCTCTTTTTTGTCTTTTAATATTTCTTTGTTATTGTTGCATATAGGAGATCCTTGATTTGAATCATTGTTTCACTCTTAAAATTTAAAGAATCTGCGTACTGATGTATCAAAATACCTGCTAACTATGTCGCATGACTGGCAACTACACCATGGCTACAAGCAATATAGCTATGACTGTAGTAGTGTTGTTATAATGATATCTCAGAGCACACACAAATTTATACAAAGCACCGTAAAAGATCTGCACACTGAAGGAGCACCAGAAAAGCAACATACGTTAGAAAAAGAGCAAAGCACTATGACTTAGTAAATTAACAAACAGCTCCAGCATGTTCACATGGATTCTGAGAATATGGAGTTTTCACCTTCTCCTTATATCTGAATGGGTTTTCCCTAAGAACTCGGGTTCTCTTTTATATCTCAAAGATGTGAATAGTAGGTTGATTTGAGATTCAAAATTTTCTCAGTATGAGTGAGTAGAAAAGAGTAAATGCCTTGTGATGAATGGGCTTACTGCCTTATGCCCAAACAGGCTCTGCCTTCAAACATCTCTATCATGAAAAAAAGAATTAGGAAATAGATTATAAGAAAGACTTCCTTGACAATAAATAGTATTTAACATGAAACAATATGATCCAGTCATATTTTAGATTAACAAAACTACTATGTGCTCCATTGATTAGTGCCAGCAAATTCAGTTGAGCTATTTTTTGCAATTCCAAGCAATAGTGGAGCAAAGAGAAAAATATTTTCCCTCTTAAATGAGATTAACTTGTAGGGAACTTTTAGATGTTGTTTAACACAGAGAAAAAGCCACAACTGAACTTAACAGTCCACCCATTTTTAAACTGTTGTCTCCCAGTTATAGGAGAGTTGGCACTTTCAAAGGTAGGAACTTTCCATGAATATGATGCCACCCTGAAGGAAACCAGCCTTCATTTAACTTTGGGCCTTCAAAGGATTCCCAAATGATTGCACAGCATAATTGGCAGCATTCAATATTTACATAGAAAGCACTTGAACTTGAAACAAGTCCTGCATGTCAACAGTAGTAATCCCAAATAATGATATCCCAGTAGTTACCCCAAATGTTATGACCTTTGGAAAAATTTCTAAAAATGTAATCATTAAGTGTTGGTTGCAAAGAAACCTTGAAACCTGGAAAATAAAAAGTGTGATTTATAATTTCTGTTTTCATTTTGTTATGTTTTGTGTGCTCTCAGCTGATGTAAACTTTGCATTAAACAATTTCCCTTGTGACTTCATTGTGAAATATCTGGAAGATGACTAATGAACACTTTGGTTTAGAAATAGCTCATGCTACCAAGTAATTTTTGTGACTCCATTTTTCTAATACAGGAGTTGCAATAGCCCACCTTAGAAAGGATACCACTCCATTGCTGGACATACCCTCATTCATACTTACCAGGCCGATCTAGAGTCTCCAATCAACCTAAACTGCGCGCCTTTATAATGTTGAAGGAAGCTTTAGCAACAGGAGTAGACCCACATGAATACAGAGAGAGCATGCAGTCTTGGGCTGGATACTGAAACTGTGTCATTGAAGCTGCATCACCCCCATGGCACTCTGATGGCACACCACAAAGTAATACATTATACGCACATTAACGTTTGTGACAATTTTTGGTAGAAGTATTTATCCAAAGGTTTAGATACATTAATTTACTCATTAATCTAGACAAAGTTTTACAATTCTTTATATACTGTACAATGTTTATTTGTAGTGAGTCAGCATCCCACATAGGGTCAGTTTTTGCTTTATAACAATTGCTGACCTTCAGTGCAGGCAAAAACTGAAATATGACTGTAGTTTTATTATTCCTGGTATTGTCATGTGGATTATAGTAAGTGTGGAGCTTATAAACTAATGAAGAACACTATAATGAATCTAAATGTAGTTTGATACATAGTTATTGAGATTCTATAAAAAGATAAACGCCCCCCTTGGGACAAATACAGTACTATCTATCTATCTATCTATCTATCTATCTATCTATCTATCTATCTATCTATCTATCTATCTATCTATCTATCTATCTATCTATCTAGGGCAACAATAATAGGAATTTGACTGTGCCATTTCTGTATATAATTTTATCCAAACTTTATTTTAATTTTGGTTGCTGATTTATTCTAATATTCATTTTGTGATATCATCATGGCAACATTTTATTGTCATTTTTTCTGTGCGCTTTTTCTGTGTTGTTTTTTGCTGTTTATGGCAATGGTGCCTGTTGACGATCATGTGGTTCGAATGGGGCATGGTTCGTTATGGCCTCATGCTGCTAGTATAAAAGATGGCAGTATGTTTAACAGGATGTCCAAACTTAATTTAATAAAAGGAAGACTCTTGTGAAAAAATTTCAAACAATAAAGAAAATTAGGGTCTTTAAACTTTATTCTCTTTTTTTTGTTTTGGTTTGGCAATGTGGTCACTCTGACTAACGTTAATGACCTTTGTTCATGATTCTAAATGAGATTACAGTATCTCTTTAATTTGTTTGCTTCTCTGCCATCCAAATTAAAACCTAACAAACAGTAAATCATACAAATCCAAAGACTGATTACAATATGACAGGAACGTGTAATATAGCATCTGGCAATGTCAAGTTTTAAATAAATTACACAAGAGAAGGATATAAAAGTGAAGTCCTAGGTAGCTTCCATCATGAGGAGTGTAGCAAGGCTTCACAGTATCTAGAAGCCTGGGGGGCCTAAAAGGTATACATGTGGTATAGAAAGGCACAGGGAGGCGTGTGTGTTGGTAGGTAAATTTTGTTATTGTACTGAAATAAACCGACAATGTAACTGAGTGACTTCAGCTTGCCAGAAATAGTAAACTACACAATAAGTGCATACATGTTGGCTAAGGAAGTATTGTTCTTGACCACACCATAGTATCTTTATGGAGTTTGCTTCTGTATGTGTGGACTCCAAATTCTATCCACAGTACAACAGCATGCTGTTAAATTGACTGGTGGCTGTATAGGTGTGTTTGTATAAGCAACTGTATCGAGGCTGAAATGGAGAGAGCCTGTATCAAAAAAGAAGTCACCTCTGCAGTCAGAAGCCTGATTGTTCGCCAGAGAAAAGGAGTTCCTCTTTATCACAGCTAGCCAGAATGGCTGTACTCCTCATGTAACGGCCCAGTCTCCTCCATACTCTTGAGACTTTGCTGGGAGACACATTAAACCTTCTTGTAATGGCGCATATGGATGTGCCATCATGGAGGAGCTGGACTACCTGCGTAACCTGAACTGGCTGCAGGTACCATCTCATGCTACCAGTAGTGACAAGGATGCTAACAAAATGCAAAACTAGAGAAGAAACAATCAAGAAGGATAAAGAGAGAACAATTGTCTGAGGCCACCGCCTACAAAACCATTCCCTTTTTAGGGGGTGTCTTGCTGTTGCCTCTCCAGTGCACTTTCATTTGCACCAAAGCAGGTGAAGATGATTCAAAATCACTTATGTTTCCTAACTGGACAGATTGATATTCCTGAAGTTTTACTAACTTGGTGTTACACTGTGATGATTAAGTGTTCCCTTAATTTTTTGAGCAGTATATATACACACACTATGGTCTGAACACACACTAGAATTATTAAAAAGAAAGAAAATTTTAAAAGAATAAATGAAAATTTCTGACTTGGCAGTCCCAGCTCACACTGAGGTATTTTACAGATGTATTGCTATTGGTATAAAGGAGCCCCAGTAGTGTTTCTTGACACACTTCTGCTGAACGATTTGTTGTCTGAAAGTCCTCAGTGTTATCGTGTCAGAGAGAGGATGTGCAGCATTGTTCATAATGGCACAGTTTTAATTCTCTCCATTGTTACGACCTCCAAGGGTCCAGAGTGCATTCCATAACTGAGCTTGCCCTTTTAATTAGGTTGTTCATTCAGTGTGCATCTCTTGAAGTGATGCTACTAGCTCAGCACACCACAGTGTAGAACATTTACTGGCCATCACAAATTTGCAGAAGATGTGAAGGATGTCACTTCCCAAATTAAAGAAAAGCAGTCTTTTAAGGATAAAGAGTCTGCTCTATGTTTGTGTTCTGAGACCCGTCCAACCTATCATTAATGTGGACCCCCAAGTACTTGTAGGAGTTGTAATAGGAAAGAGTCGGAGGCAGAAAAAGGTTGGGGATGGCCGCCTCGTATACTGAAAAAACAGATTGAAAAAACAACAAAGATGTCTTTACAGAACAGAATTCAAAATGGAACTGGTTAACAATTGGGTTCTCTGGTATATATATATTGTACAAGAAGGAAGACATGGAGTTTTGTGAGGCCAGAAAAGGAAGTGATGTCTTTGGAGGTGGGTTCTGGACTGGATAGGATGTCATTATCAGATGCCGGAAAGTGACATCATTGGAGGGAGGAACAGAGGCCGTGCTACTGTGAGGTACAGTCTTCAGTCGGTCTGCAGAGGGACAAAAGGAGAGAGTATTAGAAGGCAGCCCCAACCCCTAGCCCAGCTGGGAAATTACACTATTAGAACCTGTAACCCTTCTCCCATACGCACGTGTGTGACAGAGTGTACCACAGCTACATCCACTCCCTGAATATGGATCAGATAAACTGGCTCTTTGGCGCTGCAAAAGTCAATAACTAATTTCCTGGTTTTGCTGATGTTCAGAGCAGACATTCTCTTTGCACCAAGAAACAAAGTTCTCCACCTGACTCCTCTACTCTGTCTCATCCTTTTTAGCAATACACCCCATAAGAACAGAATTGTCCAAGAATTTCTGAAACTTACTTTAAAGTTTATAGTTGAAGGTGTACAGAGTGCAGAGAGAAGGAGACGGGACTTTCCTTGTGGTGCCTCAGTGTTACTCACATCCATATCAGAAATACAGTCCTTGAGTCCCACAAACTGCGGCATGTCCAACAGATAGTTCATTAATGATCCTGGAGATCGTAACTTCATCTACCTGCATATCTCTAAGCTTATCTCTTAACGGGGATGGCTGAATGGTATTGAAAGCATTGGAGAAATCCAAAAACATATTTACTACAGTGTTGCAAATCGTTGTCCGATAGGCAAGCTGCAGTGGGTCCAGGTGAAACTGACAATTAACTTGACATGCATATCTTTGTGGATATTGGATGACAACAAAGCCACACGAATACAAGGAGAATGTGCAGTCTCCTAACTGACAACAATCAGGTCCAGGATTCAAATCCCGGATGCCATATCTGTGAGGCAACAGTACCAGTCATAGTACTGCTCTGCTGCCCATTAAATGTTAACCCCTACTCTCTCTTCTGTTTCCTTTTCCGGTGTCCTATTGGTGGTGGCTTGTGCCACCACCATCTACCCAAAGCACCATGATGTTCCAACAATGATGGATGGATTAAAAGCCAGAAGTCTGTATAACCATCAGCATCAAGTGACTCCGTGAGAACCCTAACTACAAAGAGGACTATTTCATTTATGTTAGGTAGAATGCCCAAAGGGGACTGGGCGGTCTCGTGGCCTGGAACCCCTACAGATTTTATTTTTTTCTCCAGCCTTCTGGAGTTTTTTTTTGTTTTTTCTGTCCACCCTGGCCATCGGACCTTACTCCTTTTTATGTTAAATAAGGTTGTCTTATTTTAATTTCTTATTTGTCTTTTATTCTTCTTTTCTTCATTATGTAAAGCACTTTGAGCTACTTTTTGTATGAAAATGTGCTATATAAATAAATGTTGTTGTTGTTGTTGTTGTTATCTGCAGTTTACTTACTTCTGTCATTATAGTTCTGACCCTTTAGAGTTTGTCTGACTCTAGTGTGTATCAGAGCTCATGTTTACACTGTAATATTATGTGTACCATAAGATAAACTCTCTTTAAATTCAAGCCCTCAATAATACCCAAAAATAAATAAATAAATTCCATCTTTTTAATACGAAACATAAAAATATTGCACAGCTAACATGCATGTTTTTTGGTCAGTTGGTAATAAGTGTTTCATTAATTTTATATGTTAACTTTTAATGACGTCAAAATCTAGTAACAGAGAAATAAGGCTACCACCTGGGCTTTGTCATTTATTTCTTGGGTTTCATGCTAACTATTTGAAAAAAAAAGACCAAAGCACATGGCAAGAGAGGAAAAACCTGAATTACTAGTTTGAAACAAGACAAGCAGAAACAACCCTCACTGAGTTCCAGGTCTGCTTTTTAAACATTGACTGTTTTTAAAAGTAAGTATACAGTAAATCCCCTCCCTGTCAGGATTTCAACAGCACCGTCCCCCACCCAAAAATCATAGAATTTTTGCTAATAAGGGATACACCTTGAATCCACAAACCCATTAGTTTATGGTTCACCGCGTTATATGCTGTACTGCAATAAACAGTCCAAGCGATTATATTATTTAAACTGTGAGTCATGTATGAGAGGACATAGCAGTTACAGCAGGAATTGTGCAACATAAAATTTAAAGAAGTAACGCATCGGTTTATTTATTTACCTAAAAATGATATACCTGTATGTCTTTAAAAATGGTATGCCTGCCTTTAGTGTCACATCAGCTCTTTTTTAAATTTGCCTAGGCAACCTCTGCATTAAAAGGCTCTTTTAAAAATGTTGATTTTGAAGAGATTTTCAGCCTAGCTTCTTTATTGTTCAATTGATTTCAAAGGCTGAATAGCCACAACTAAAACAGTGACTCTGTTAGTGATTATGCTAGCTAAAGAATGTAACAAGAGACACCATTCATAAGATACCAGTCCACTGCAGTATGTAATATGTTATACTGTAAAAATATCTAAATTCATCATGAGGTTATTCCTTTTGTCATTATTAAAGTGCACAATGGGTTCAGCTCCTGGCCTGTCTTTGTGAACTTCATGAGAACAATCCTACAATGGATGAGCATCCCATTCAGGGCTGGTTCCTACCTTACTCCATTGTGTCAGGATTAACTCATAAAATCGAGATACATTTTAGTCATTTACATATTTTTTACATGTGAAGCACATTAACTGACTTGTTGAGGTGGTTTACAGTGACCTATGGATGGGCACTGCAGCTCTCAGTCACACTCTCAGGTAAGCTCCCATCAAACCTTGTCTCTTCTATAGAGTGACATTACTATTTGCCATTGCCAGGCAATGTCAATTACACCTGAATTCATAACTAATAAAAGCAGTCAGCTCCCCCTCTTTCATGATTCAACTTTATTGCAAGTTTTGCTTCAGTTCAATTTTGTCATTTTTTAGCAGCATTTCAAAACCAGTTTAAATGTAATTTAGTTTCTTTGTGGTAATAATTATCATTATTGTATTACATGTTTGATGGTTTATCTGCTAGGTTTTGAATACTGTTTTGCTCATTAATTATTCATGTATGTATTGTCATTTTTATGTTAGTGTGTTTAGTTATACAGTAGTAGTAGTAATTATACAGTATATCCAGTCTTATTTATACAGAGCTTCAGGGGATGGAGCCACCATGACATTCAACTGGGGGACCACTCTCTGCCTATTTATTTGGCATTGAGTGTTGTAGTGAAAGCATCTTCATATTGAGTACTTTTGTGGATTTTCTGTTTCTTCCAATTCTTTCCTGTGTTTTTGTGGTTTTTTGAATTTTGGACTGTGGAGTGGATTTGTTTACTTTGGTTAGCCTTTTTGGCAAAACTACATTTTGTCCTGTTTTTTGGTTAGGCTTAGTTTTTTGTTGTTTCATGTTAAAAGATATTTTTTAAATAATAAATCTTCATATTTTTAAAAAGCCGCAGTTTCACAGTTTTTCTTTCTTTCTTTAATAATTTTTGGTTTAAGAAGATTATTAAGGATTGTTTTAATATGGAGCATTCACTAAGGAATACAGTTTGTACCAAAATGAAATAAATAATCACATGCAAAAGTACAGCGATATATATAAATAAGCCAATAAATTATGAAAAAAATAGATAATTTAAAAAAGTTGTCTAATTATTATGAAATACAATGTCATTATTTTATAATCATTATGGGTTTTGTTTCCAAATAGCCTTTTTTTAAAGACCATTTTTTTTGAAAAGAGGCAATTAGAAAATGTGCCGTTTGGAAAAGTCACCTTGTAAAATGAAAACGGTCTTTAAAATTAAAACCATTTTGAAATAAACGTGTAATTATAAAAAAATGACATTGTATTTCACAATAATTAAATGACGTTTCATAATAGATGACTTCCATTTAATTATGCACTTGTTCACAATTTAGTGACTCATTTATATACATATCACAGTACTTTTGCATGTGATTATCAATTTTATAATTGACATTTTATTTTCTCTGTTTTGACATAAATGGTATTCCATAGTTCCCTTTGTCTGTGCCATGTACTGTAGGCTCAAGTCTACTTTTAGTCATTTTGAATTCTAGGACTCACTTTAGCCTGGGGACAGATTTTGAGGCAAAGCCTCATTGCTGAGATTTCCATGGTAAGACTCAAAGCAGTTTTAGGATTTCTCTTTTTGTTTTTGACTTCATCCTGAATGCTTCTCTCTAATGTTGTTTTGCCCTTTTGCATATTGAATTAGCTTTGTGTTAATGACTTACAGCTCACCTAATAACATTTCCTGTGCTTTGTATTCATTTCTCATTTCTACATTTTAGATTATGTGGAACAGGCTGGATGTCGCACAGATGTACTCTGCCAGTGGCAGCGATTGTAAAAGTCTCTTGGAATGAACATAAGAACAGTCGGGTACTTAGCAGAATCAGGTCATAGAATGTTTTATACATATTTCTTCACATTATTAGGGTTGAACTAGAATCAAAGTCACAAAAATAAAACATGAGGCAGACACGATTATTTTTGTTCTTAAACACATTTCAGAGTGTTTTCAAGGTTAGGAATCTAATTCTGAGGTTATTTGATTGTATCATCGTTTATTTGTGTTTGAAGATGCCATGTCTTGCCCTCTTTAGACACTGAAGTGGAGGTGCTGTGGCATCATCTTGGCTATGGAGGTGGTGTCAATTGACCAAGTAAAGTCAGCTGCCAGGTGCACACCAAGGAATTTCATTCTCTTGACCAGGGGAGTTCTTAGGGGCATTTCTTTGAAGGCTATACCACAATTTTGATGCAACAGCCATAAAGGTCATCTTTTTAAACACATCCTCATCTGCGTTTGCGCATACAAAACCCTTTTTGTTGAATGTATTTATTCCCTAAACTGATAACTCAATAATCTGGTTTCGTGCTGACCCTTGGCTTGCTATTTTTTGACTGGTTTCTATTGATGCTTGATTTGCTGATCTTTCGATTTCAACACTTTCTTTCTGACTACATCTTATTTCCTGGTCCTACACAAAAAAAATTCTTGTTAGTCCTGCTAGCATAACATCCATCCATCCATCCATTTTCTAACCCGCTGAATCCGAACACAGGGTCATGGGGGTCTGCTGGAGCCAATCCCAGCCAACACAGGGCACAAGGCAGGAAACAATCCTGAGCAGGGTGCCAACCCATGCTAGCATAACATAATCAGTAATTTGTTAGAAAAAAGGCCAGGAGATGACAGGCTTTCTTTTTGTCGGCAGACAAGGGAGTGGTCATAAAGCAAGAAAGGAAGGAGTCATTTCACAAATTGCTAAAGTACTCTGACATATGTGAGGGACCTTCAAAAAGTTTCCGCACTTTCGTATTATCGTTGGAAACGGTGAAGGCAGGAGGAGTAATAACTGGATATTAAAAAGTTGGTACGATGCTGGGAAAATTGCATCACAAAGGAAGGGGACTATGTAGAAAAGTGATGTAATTTGTTTTTGAAATTGTTAATAAATAGGAATCAGTCCCTCTTAAATATAAAATTAAACAACTCAGAGACTCTAAAAATGTAGTTGACAAGTCAGGAAAAAGTTCTGAAAAATTAACTATAGGATCCTTTTCCTAACTGTAATGAAGTACCATAATCAGTACTTTTGTATGTTATGCTGGGCTGAAGTGTGCTGCCATCTTTTATGATAGTGGCGGTATAACAATGTCAGATGTCACATCATTGTAAGGTCGAAAGAAAAGCTGTGGCAATGATTTCAACAATAATAGCCATAAGAAACAAAAAACATGAAATATCATAACTGAAAATAAAAATATAATAGTTGGAAAAATAATCCTAACTGTCTGCCACAAACCTATTGCTACTACAATAGACCCAGCATATCCCAATAAGGAGCAGAGGTCTTGTTGATTAATTGTGTGTAACTTCTATACGCCAGAGAGCTTGTAGATAATGTTGAATGTGACTTTAAATTGGCCTAATTAGGGTAAGATTGACCTCTGGTGGATAACTATAGGTATATGGACTACCATTTGGAAAAAAGGGGTAATAACCCCAGAAAGACTGGCCTTAAACAGCTTGCATTTGAAAAGTGAAGGTGATGGCCTTCTACGCTGTAAGTTGTGCAATCAGAGATTGAGAGCGGTTGGGAGCATGTGCTAATTGTACAGCGGTTTCAAAGAGATGACTGGATAATGATGACTTCACTGTCCTCATTTTTAACAGTCTGTGAGTCCCCTTAAAGAAGGAAGATTCCGTGATATGGCACTGGCTACATTTAATTAGTTTTGCTTAACACATACAGTTTAATAAATTATGGAATATCATGGACTCATTTGGCCAATGTACGAGGGTTGTCTGGGTTCCGCGTGGAATCACTCGAAATAAGTAGCCAAGGATTTTATTTTCTATTTTTCTCATGTACTTCGATCCTTTTTAAACTTTTTCCAAGTATTCACTGCCAACATCAATGCACTTTTGGGTTCTTCTGACCCACGCCGCAAAACACTCGTGAAAGGCTGTCTTTGGGAGGTTGTCCAGCTGTTCTTTGACAGCTGCAATCAGTTCCTCTCGAGTTTCGAAGTTGTGGCCTCGCAGGGGTTCTGTCACCTTCGGGAAGAGCCAAAAGTCACATGGTGCAAGATCAGGCGAGTAGGGTGACGGGTTCAAAACGTTGACACCACTGTCTTCAATGAAATGCTTCATCGCATTAGCCGTGTGGACTGGCGCATTGTCATGATGCAAAAAGTGCCTTCGCAAGTTCTTGGACCGGCCTCTAGCCATCGCAGAATAAACGTCAGGCAGGCACTGAGTGGTGTGCCACTCAGAGGTCACAGTTTTCCTCTCCATCAGCGGAATTGACACGACAATGCCATCGATGTTGAAAAAGATGGCAAACATGGTGCGTTCCACCGACCGGATTAAATCATCAGAAAAGTCGTAAAAAATCATCACTCGAAAGTCACGCATGCACAGAGTCGGGAGCTTCGCAGCTAGCGCCGGATGCGCACTCTCAGTTCGTTTGCTTCTCGTGTTCATTCTTAAGGAAGAGAGGTAGAAAAACATCTGAACAAAAACATGCAACCACTTGAAGAATCCCTCTACACAGCAGAACAGGTTTCAACAGGCTGACACTCGACAAACAATAAAATTCCGCGCGGAACCCAGACAACCCTCGTATTCATGTAAAGAACACTATCTACCATTTTAAATTTATTTGTGGCATAGAAAAAATAATCCATAGTCCCTTTTGTAGAACTCTGCATAACTGCAGGGTAAGGAACTCCTTGGTCCTGTCCAACTACTTGAACCAGTGTGGTAACTATCACAGCAATTGCCCGTGTATATATTGCTAGGGACTCTTACGGCCCTGCTGCTGTCCAGTACCACACAGGATTGACTGCAATCCCAGTTGTGACAAACTCTCCTTAATAATATGGAGAACAAGGAGAATCAAGGACCATGGAGCTTTGGCGCACCAGAATTAACCACTCAAAAAAAGCAACTTTTATTTTTTTATTGGAACTTTCACAAAGCAGAACATCACATGATACTTTTCAAAGGATACAAGAGTACAATTCAAATGTCAAAGGAGTGTGGTTATAATATGTATTTGAAATATGTGACTAAATTTCTAACATAATTCAATGAGACAGGCATGAGCTAATGATTAAAGGATACCTGGAAGTTTAATGCATAACACTCCCATAGGAACCAGCTTTATAGTTCAAGCTTTTCACGGGCTTGGGTGTATTTCTTAATCCACTGTGGAAAAAAACAGCATGTCACTAATTTTTCACAAGTGACATTTAAATTTATAGACCTCGGTCACAATCATCTCAGGCCTGCTTAAGTAAACTGACTCTGTTCCTTCCTTGTAAGAGATGGCTGTAAAAATGGCATTAAAGGCCAGGATTGTAAAGTAATGCAGCATGTCTGGGTAAGACTATGTTATACAATTTTGTGAATCTCACAATTGAAGCTACAAGTATCTTTGACAAATTAAAGTTTACTACCTAAACCAATTCTCCTGATTTTTCAGCTGACTTTTCTTCACCACTTTATAGGCACACATCATAGGATTGTTGAAAAGCGAAAAATATACTTGAAATGGTTCTTTATAAAATAATTGAAACTGGTCTCAACTCATTTAAGTTGTTCGACTTCCTCATCATTCATGAGCAGCAGTGAAAATGTGATTGTTTGCTTCAGAGAATTAAAGGAATGTGCCGAACAAAATTTTATACTTTTTATATGTTACCCAATGTGGTTTGTAATGATGGTTTATAAAAAGATTTTAATCTCATGTTTTCACACAGAACTTACAGGCCATCGTACAGAACAGATATAAAAGAGTTTCTGATACAATACAAGTCATTGGTGACCAATGATAGACTACAGAAAACAATATCAAAATGTCCAAGAATCCCATTCTACAGTACTTGTCTTGCATAATCCACTGGACTAGTGCAAGACAAGTGAAGAACTATACTATAAACAAACAAACAAATAAATAAATGGTAAATGAGCGGAAAGTAGGAAATTGAAATCAATAGTAATAATAAAAACAGCAGTAGTAACAAATGTAACAATTGTACTACACATAAATAAACTGCTAGGAGCAGATCTGAGTGGAGAGGGGCAGGACAGTGATCAATGTCCAGACAGCCTAAGGGTAGAAGCTGTTGGAGAAGCTGTCAGAACTGGTTTGGATGCTACTGTGGAGGGGTGGAAGCAGTCCTGCACAATGCTGTAGTCTTTGTAGATGCAGTGCTTAATAAAGATGTCTTTAATAGATACCAGAGAGCTCCCAATGATCTTTTCTTCAGCTTGCATTATTGTAGGACCTTGTAGTCAGAGATGCTGTAGTTCCTGTAGAATGTTGTGAAAATGGGTGGAGGAATTCTTGCCTTCCTTAGACGCCAAAGTGGAGGTGCTACTGCAACTTCTTTGTTACAGAGGTGGTGTTAATCGTCCAAGCATAGTTAGCTGCCAGGTGTGCACCAAGGAAAGTGGTGATCTTGACCAATTCCACTACAGAGCCATCAATGAATTTGGCCCTCTTGACTAATTCCACTACAGTGCTCTCAATGTACTGTGGGGTGTGGCCAGCATGGACCTTCTTGAAGTGAGCAATCATCTCTTTCATCTTGTTCAAATTAAGAGAATAACGCACTTGTGCCAATCGTTATATCTCCATTCTGTAAGATGACTTTTCCCCCATTCCTGATGAAACCTACTATCGTTGAGTCATCAGCAAACTTAATGGTGGTGTTAGAGCTGTATACAGCTGTACAGTCATATAGTGAGTGAATAGAAGTGGGGTAAGTATGCATCTCTGGTGGGGTGCCAGTGCTTAGTGTGAAAGTGCTGGAGATGGTGTTTCCAACGAGGACTGTCTGGGGTCTGTCTGAAAGCCCAGAATCCAGTAGCATAGAGAAGTATAAGCGCTTTGAGCATGGGAAAGGTGCTATATAAATAAAATGTATTATGATAATGATTATTATTATTAAGTGTGTTAGCTGAGCAGTCTCAGCTTCCCTATGAGTTTCTGAGTAATGATGCTCAATGGAAGATTATGAAGTCTACTTGAAGTAATCCTGTCATATGCTCACAGCATCCTAAACACTGTATTTTTACTAAAATACTGTTAAATAAGCCAAACATGGAAAATGCTCTCATTAACTGAAATGGAATACACTCACAAGATTTTTTTTCATGGATGTTTTGATATTGTTTGCTGTTGTCCAGCATTGATCACCGCTAACTTATATTGTATTAGAAACTTTTTTATCTCCGTTTTGCATGACAACATGAGATTAAACATTTTTCTTCATCTTAAATTTAAACTACTTGTGCCAAGTAACATACTGTATATAAATAAATATTTTGGGGTATTTTTTTAGGGTGCACTAAATCAGTGCTCTTATCCCAATATCCAGCTAAAGGGAGCCTGGTCTACTTTCAGGTCAAGTGACCTGTTTGGACAGCTTGGTCATTAGTGTACGTGGTCCCACCCATTTTTTTCTACTGTCTTCCAAACTCCCACCCCACCACACCTCACCTCCAAGGAAAGCAGTCAACTATGGTTTCTGTCAGACTTACTTCTATGTTTCAGTTATATGACTAATATTTCAAGTTATTTAAGAATGTTACTGGTGACCACAAAGAAGAAAAAGCAAAAAAAAATCTCTAACAAGTCAAGGCAGAAAGTATGATTTTGAACATTAATTTTTTACTTACACTTTCACTACTTCATTATCCAGATGCAATTTTGCAAACTTACAGTGGGTTATGCTGTGTATGGTACTGCTGCCTAATGGATCCAGCATCATAGTTTCTACCTGGACATTGTCTCTGAATAATCTGCTCATTCTCAGTGGGTCTGTGTGGGTTTTACTCAGGTTAGTCCTGTTTTCAATTCCACATCCCAAAAGACAAGCAGGTTAGGCTAACTGGTGAGTTTGGATATGTGTGTGAGCAGGTCTTGTTTCTGCCTTACACCCAGTGCTTCCAGGATAGTCTAAACTGGATCAAGCAGTTTGTTATGTCTTTTATCATATAGTAAAGTGATGATTTTCTTAACATTCTGTGTTTTTTTTTAATTCTTGTCCAACCAATGAGCTAATCTGAGGTCTGTCTACTAGGGCATTATATTAATCATCATGGGTAAGACCAAACAAAAATGTTTCTTACCTCAGTGTAGTAGAGGGCTTCTTAAACATTGTCCTGATGAGTGGCACTATGATTGGCTAACTTGGTAGAAAATAACATAAGCACCCCGTTATGCTTTCCTTGTTGACCTTGTGTATCCCTTGGTTTTGTACAAATACATTTTTTAACCTATTTCTTTTTCTTTCTGATTGCATCACATCATTTAAGCCATGCCCAAACTTTGTGGGTTAAACACATTCTTCAATGCTGCTTTTTAGCAATAAGGAGATCATGGGCTTGCGTTCCGGGTTCACCTGAGTAGTGAGAAAAGGCTATATAAATGTAAATAATAATAATATTAGTTTTGACTAAACAAGGATTTAATCGTAAGATTTTGATATTAAAAGATCTACAAAAGGGGTTCAGAAACATTTAACTAGCACTGTAGCTAAATATGGTAACAATGTTTGATTGTTGTTATGTTTATTAAGAGCGCAGTAACATAAAAGCCACACATGGGAAGTCAGAATGGAATAACAACAACAACAACATTTATTTATATAGCACATTTTCATACAAATGATGTAGCTCAAAGTGCTTTACGTGATGAAGAAAGAGAAAAAAGACAAAATAAATAAGAAAATAGAATTAGGGAACACTAATTAACATAGAATAAAAGTAAGGTCCAATGGCCAGGGAGGACAGAAAAAACAAAAAAAACTCCAGACGGCTAGAGAAAAAAAATAAAATCTGCAGGGGTTCCAGGCCACGAGACCACCCAGCTCCTTCTAGGCATTCTACCTGACATAAACAACCTCAATCAGTCCTTATTGTATTCAGGGTTCACATGGCCTTTAATCCATCAATGTAGGGACATCACGGTGCTTTGATTGGATGGTGGTGGCGCAGATCATTACCACAGAAAACCGGAAAAAGAACAGAAGAGAAAGTAGGGGTTAGTAGGGATTACGGAGCCACCATGAATAATATTGATAATTAAATGCATATACAGAGTATCAGGATTAAACTAAAATGAAACTATGAGAAAACCATGTTAGAATAATGAGTTTTTAGCAGTTTTTTAAAGTGCTCCACCATATTAGCCTGACAAATTCCTATTGGCAAGCTATTCCAGATTTTAGGTGCATAACAGCAGAAGGCCGCCTCACCACTTCTTTTAAGTTTAGCTCTCAGAATTATAAGCAGACACTCATTTGAAGATCTAAGGTTACGATTTGGAGTGTAAGGTGAAAGACAGTCTGAAATAAAGGATGGAGCGAGATTATTTAAGGCTTTGTAAACCATAAGCAGTATTTCTAAATGGCACAGGTAACCAATGTAGTGACACCAAAACTGGAGTGATGTGCTCAGATTTTCTTTTGCTAGTTAAGATTCTAGCAGCTGCATTCTGCACTCGTTGCAATCGATTGATGTCTTTTTTTGGTAGTCCTGAGAGGACTGCGTTACAGTAATCTAGCCGACTGAAAACAAAAGCGTGAACTAATTTTTCAGCATCTTGCAATGTTATATATAAGAGGTCTAACTTTTGCAATATTTCTTAAGTGAAGAAATGCTGTCCTAGTAATCTGATTAATATGTGATTTAAAATTCAGGTCAGAGTCAACAGTTACCCCTAAATTCTTTATCTCTGTCTTGACTTAATATCTGTGAGGATACTGCATTTCTCTTGTGTTTTCAGTTGTTAGGTGACAGCCTTATGCAACTTCCGGTTGCTCACTGATAGTAAAAGAGGAATTCATTTGGCAGGGAGACTTTTGACTTAAGCTTTATTTTATATAAACTCCTTTTCTGACTTTACTGTCTAGGCTTAACTTAAAAATATATTTACCTTTTCTTGAGCATTTCTTCTTCTCTTTGGTCTTGAAAAATCATTTAACACTTTATGCATCATTCTGGTAACTTGGATGAGTTACCAGAAGTCAAAGTGTCAGTCTTGTAAATTTTGTACTAAAAAGACATGTTTATCAGCACATAAGTGTTATGAATATGTCCAAAGATAGGCCAAAACACCTTTCTACTGTAAAGTTTTATACTTTAATTTTATTTTGTTAAATAAAATTTACAGGAAAAACAAAAAACAAAATAACAAAATGTAAATTACTAATTCAAAAAGAAGGAAAAATGCTAAAATTCTTAAAATTCTATTAAGTCATTAATAAGTTAATTACATGAAGAAAGAAATACTAAACTGAATAAAATAAAAAAGAGAACACCAAACCTTAAAAAGAAACTACTAAGAATCAGAAAAGAAAAGAATACAAAATTAAACAGAATGGACAACGTTAATCAAATCAATTGGTATCAAAACTTTGGACAAGAAATTCAAATTCCTAAATCAGAGCAAAAGTCAAATACTTGAAAATTTCAAAACCTAATGGGTTAGTTAAATAAGAAGAGCATAGAAGGGGGAGCCAAAGAATGTTGTTGCAGTGCAACTGTCACCTCAGTCACTGAGGGGGTGGCAGCAGGTGTCTATATAGGACTCCCAAATAACTGGGGCCAAATTGACCACAGTACTCAAGAAACCTAATTGCCAATCAGTTGTTGTTTCCTTAGACAAAAATAGGCGATTGTGGGTCTTGGAGCAAAATCGCTAACTGTAGATAAAAGGAGACAGAACAACAACAAAGTATTGATGGAATGCAAAAAAAAAAAAAAATCGCACGTTGATAATTCTCCACAAATATAACTATGATGTGCTAAACAAAAAGATCTTCTTCAGCACAAATATTTTCTTATAAAGAGCATATTTACAAAGCTACCAAACGTTTATTTCTGAAGATCCCAAAGAAGTGTGTGCCAGGTCAAATGGCATTTCCAAATGAGTGCATTGGCACTCCATCCAGGAACATGTTCTTAATCAACATCCAATAGCACTGGCCTAGGCTTAATTTTTTAAACACATATGTTGTATATAGTGTAACTGTATATATGGGATGAAAATATTCTGTTTAATATAATAATATTGTTTCTGTATAGTTTGAAGGTTTTGATAAAGCCGGTCAGGTTGGATTTAGGACAATTACATCATTAGACTAAAGCTTTGCAGAAATTGAAAAGAATTTCAAATTAATATAAGCACAAACACAAATGTTTTTATATAGCATCTTTGTTGATGAAGATCATAGTTAAGCACTTCAAATGTGTAGATAAATTTTATACCTGGAACACATTCAGCTTTTGCATTTTTCCTAAAACAACTGGATAAGTAAAGTCCCTAGAATGCTGACACAAAACTAGAACAATATTTTTCTACAATGCGTTCCTAAGGCATCCCAGACAAGGCTGAATTGTTAATCATTTTATGTCCAAGGGATAATATCAATGTTAAAGTGAAAATCATTTTTTACAGGTTTTCTGTATTTCGGCAATTTCTAATTTAGTATTATCGACATAGTGCAGAAAGAATTGTCTGCAACCGAACATCAGCAAAACTAAGGAATTGGTTATTGATTTTCACCGTAGCAGAGAGCCTCAATGTGTGGTCACTATTCAGGAAGTGGATATAGAGGTGGTCCACTCCTAAAAGTACTTGGGGGTCCATATCAATGACAGACTAGACTGGTCTCACAGCACAGTGAAACTGGTGGAAGAAAGGGCAGAGCAAACTCTTTTTTTAAAGGAGAATACATTCCTTTAATGTGGGTAGTGACATCTTTCACATCTTCTACAATTTTGTGATGGTGACTTTTTTATGCTGTGGTGTGCTGGGCTGCTAATGTCACTTCAAGAGAGGCCCACTGAATCAACATGCTAATTAAAAGGGCAAGCTCAGTTATACGACACACTTTGAACCCGCTGGAGGTAACAGCATAGAAGACAATTGAAATAAAACTGAGTGCCATTATGGACAATGCTGCACATCCTCTCTCTGACACACTAACACTGAGGACTTGTAGCCAGCAAATCATTCAGCAGAAGTGTGTCGAGGAACGGTACTGGGGCTCCTTTATAGTAACAGCAACACACCTGCATTAATGCCTCACTGTGACTGTGACAGCTAAGTCAGACATTTTCTTTCTTTTTAGTCATTCTGGTGTGTGTTCAGACCATGATGTGTGTTTTTATGTATTTAATAAACTTTTCTAAAAAGTCAAATTTCCCCCAGTGGACAAATGAAGTTCTGTCTATGGTTTGGAGGATCATATGCTGTTTGACACAGATTAAGACATCATAAGAATTCTTAATGTTTCATAAATGACAACGTAAAATGCTAAATGAGGTGATTATGCAATCAAGGTGAGTTTTACTCTGTACAGTGTAATTGTTAATAGTTTATTTATTTCTATTCTCTTGATTTTCGATCAGGGGTAAGAGGAAGAAGAAGGTCACATTTTTGTAGATATTTATCTTGATTGCTTTTTGAATATTTTTGATATTTATTTTGTGTGTCATCTGGACTTTGTGTTTTTATTTTTAATCTTTCATGACATCACCCAGACTTTGTCTTGTGTATTTTTTGTGGCACTGTATATAAAGACTAGCTATTTTCACTTTCTTCTTGGATTCCTCCACCACTGATCTGCTTGAGTATGGCTCCAGATGCCCGGAGTCAGAGTTGTGCCAGAGGTTGCTACACATCACACTGCAATCTGTATACAGTAAAAAATATTTCAAAAAGAATGATTGAGCAGGAAACTTTACCATGAAGATGGAATAGATAGATGAAAAACATAAGCAAATGCAACATACAACTGTCAGTTGTATTTTCACTTACATTAAAGATAATATTAATGGCATTGATCAAAATCCTGAAGATCAAGACCAATAATTACATTTGTAAAGTATTATGCAAATTCAGGAAAGGTTGCAGAATAAAAGGTGTAATAAACAAATTTATTACATTGTGCAAAAGTAGTCAACGTTCAACAAGGAACTCTTAACATAATTCAAGAATTTGAGTTGGAAAACAGGATTAAATCTGCAAGCTGTACATTTCAACAAAAATGAAACCCTTTTTTATACTACTTGTAATCACAATGTATGTGTTTGAGAATTAGTTTATGGAACATCTTAGCAACAGAGCTCAAAAATATATATGTCAATGTACACTAGTATTCCAGTACATCTACTAAAAATGGAATTACTACATCCATTACTTCCAAAAGCAGCTCTATATGAGATTAGTATACATTTTTTTTTTTATTATTTAGGCACACATTAAAAATATAATCAAGGGGTTTTGTTTAAGCATACTTTTTTAAGGCTGGATGCCCTTCCTGATGCCAATTTCCTTCAGTTCTCTTTTATGAGGGGTGGTGACATTATTTTAAACCCAGTTTCACCAAATTGGAGATGGAGGGGATGAAGCCCATAGAGAAAGCCAAAAAAAGATGTGGCTGCAGGTGGTATTGGATGATTTGACAAATATGGTCTCAATCCAAACAAAGCCCAGAACCGTGGGTAGTGGAGGGAAAGGATTTGGGGGGCAATCAGTTAACATTTATAAAAACAACAAATGACCATTAAACTGATGACGATGTGATGATGACGTGTTTAAAAACATCATATGCATCATTACTGGCTCTGGCCTATTCCAGCCATTTGAATCCAACCAGGACTCATGGACCCAAGCAGATACTATACATCAATTCAAAGCACTTCTTTATTTGAACAATGAGGAAAGCACCAAAACAGACACCTACCAGCCCCATAAAAGTCTACCTAAATATGTGTGTAACTCTTATCTGACATTCTTTTCACAGCTCTCAGTCTCCTATCTCCTGTGATCTTTTATCATCCTCTTTTCCATCTTCATTGCTCAATGCCTGGCTAGCTGCCTCCTTGACACATAGCTATCTTCCTCTTTCTTTCAGCTTTGAGTTATTCTAGCAATTGTTTTAAAACCCATATAGGGTTCACTTTTGGGATTCTCTTCAAAATCACTTTTAGCATCTTAATTGACCATTTAATGCTTCCAGGTCACACCATTTTATGACGTCCCTTGGTGTCTCTGCACCATAAAGCCCAAATATTCTTTTAAAGGGCCTGACCAATAGAACAATCCTCTTAACACTCTTCACACACTGTTTTCTTTGCATAGGAGCTTTCATAACAGTTTCATAGAGGTACCATGCACACCCTTTGGTTTCTTTATGACTCCTCACAATGAAATAGCTGCTTCTGTGGACAGAGGTGAGGATGTTGCAGGATACTAACCACCTTATAAATAATTTAACTGCTCTTGTTTTAGAATTAATTTTTACTAAAGTAAATGGTAGCAATTTGAATTAAGGTTTCTGGGCACAAGAGTGTAAGAACCAGTTATTAATACAGTAATGTAAGTGTTGTACTTTTGAAGTCTTTTCATATTTGTTACTGTTTTATTCATTCATTAACCATAATAAAAATTTAATAAGTATGCATGAATGCATAGTAAAATCAGGCTTCAATGCATTGCTTATTTTTTTGTCTATTTGAAACTCTGACTCATGCTTGGTTTTATCTAGCGGACATTCTAAAAGGTCTGACTTGTAATGGGCAAGGTCATGTGCAAGCCTAAGTAGCTGGTAGTTATGAGTGTAATACTACAGTTACAATTACATCTTGTTTATGTAAAGCACTCTTAGGAGTGCTGAGAACAATTCTCAGTTAAAATACAAATAGAGATTATACTGATTACTAAATATTGAACTATTACACATATAAATACAGATGTGCTAAAACATAAATAGAATAAGGTAGAAATTGATTAAACATAAATGGAAGCCAAAATTATCTGTCCATTATTTAATTGACGAACTATGGCCAGTTGGCAACAGAGGAGATCAAACTTGTAAAAGAGAAAGTCAAAAGTCAGTCACAGTCTTGGAGACCACAGTCAACTAGCTGCCTATCTTATCTCCTGGGCATTTTTAGTGGAGTCTGTGCTGGGCCATCCAATCTGATGAGAGAATGTTTCCATCCAATGATTCCAATGCTCCTTTATCTGAGATGACTTTTCCATATGCAGGAAAGAAGCCTGGCAATACTGCAAAAGCACCAAGTGCCACATCCAGATACCAAGAACAGGAACCGAATAATGGGGGGGGGGGGGGGGGGGGGGGGGGGGGGGGGGGAATGGGTTAGTAGCTAATCAGCAGCTCTAGTCAGGGCATGCTAGACTAAAGTAGTAAGCATTCAGCCTGCATTTAAAGGCTGAGACTGACGGGCATCTCTTATATAAGCAGGCAGATCATTCCACAGCTTTGGGGCCATGTAACTTAAAGCTCCACCTCCCACCATTATTTTATTAATCTTTGGCATCTTAAATGGACCCACATCTTGAAATCTCTGTGTGCTCTAGTTTATAAGTATGGATAAGTTCAGGAAAGTAAGGAGGGTCTTGTTTTTTTAAGAAAGCAAAATTGTTTAGTTTCAGAGAGCAGCTAAAGCCATTCCCAGTAATCAGACTGCTGTCCTCCTACTCAAAACTCAAGGAATGTCTGTTAATCTCAGTATTAGGACTGACACCAAACTTCTTGATATCTTTGGTGCAGCTGAATTCTTTGTCCCAAAATGAAAGCAAAACAAGCTCTGTGAGGCATCCAAAGTTTTCATATCTCTTACAGGGGTGTTCCCCGTGCTTCCACATACATTTTATTTGAAAAGGCCTAACAAACTGTACCATAATGTTTGCTATACTCTTTATTCTTTCATCTCTGATGTTTGTGTGTCCTTTCTTTTGTCTACTTTCAATTAGATTTATTTTTTCCTCTCTTTAGATTTTTATGAGTGTTTCTCACTCTTTAAGTATTAAGAGCTTTAGTTATAAACATGAATAGGTTATCTTCAGTTGCATGTGCTCTATATTCCTCTCCAATATTCATTTGCTGTTCTTCTCTACTTTTCCTGAATAGGTACATTTTTTCAACATTCTCAGCAGTGTACCTTCTGTATATACTTATCTACTGTACATGATACTGTTAGATTTGTGCAAGGGAAAAAGGCTAGTCTAGTCCTAAAAGGCACAAATAAAAAATGGACCAGGAGATGCAAAGGACAAGTGGAAAAGGAAAATAATACTTGAATAACTAGCAAGGGTTTATTACCAGGATGTCAGAAATTCAGAGAACGTGAAAACTAAAACTAATTCCAAAAAATGACATATAAAAATTTCCAATCCAAAGTCACTAATAAATAATTTCCCTAACAATAAAATAAAACACAAAAACTCTTTTTAGTAAATCCAAAAGCTTGGATCCTGAGGAAAGTTTACTGCCACATTTTACACTGCTAATGCTGTCATATCAGTTGTCATGTAACATTAATTGCTCCCTTGATTAAAAAAAAAAAAAAACACACAAAATGTAGGCACCGTTTCTCAAAGGCATTTCAAAAACTAAAGAATAATGGTAAAAATAGTCATGCGGTGTACAAGTACTGTCGTGGGATTGGTTTATTGGAATACTTAATGCAATATGTTGTATTACAATGCTATTGAATGATGCATCTATTAAAGGGAAACAAGTATTGTAAAATAGAGAAGGCACAGAAGAAGAGTTGGTTAGAGGGCATTAATTAGTACGCGTAGAAGAGCAGAAAGTGAACGCAGTTAATTGTTCATTGTTTTCTAGAGCTTTTATTGTGTCTTATAAAGCAACAATAGCACATTTAATGAACCCAGCTAAAGACTACTAAGGAAGATGACTTCAGTACCAGCTATTTTAGTAATACTATGGGACAGCTTAGCAATTAACTAAACAAATTGGCTTGATAGACTGAATGGTCTCCTGTCATTTGTCATATTTCTTATGTTCTTATGTACCATACTAAGCATGTTTCAGCCAAGGTGTGTTCTCTGTCTTTTGTTTTTCTTTTTCTGTGTCTTGTTTTTTATTTTAAAGTATTACTTTTCATATGTTTATTGTAATTATGTATTAGTTTATTTACTATAAAGTTTTTATTAATTTTGGATAGTTCTCTTATTTTCCTTGTATATTGTAGGTAGAACACAAAGAGATGTGGACCAGCAGAATGTGAATGATGTCACTGCTGAAGGATCACACTCAGCATTTATTTTCTGAAACTTAGTGCATATCTTTCACTCATTCATTGACATGCATTGAGTGCATATTATTTGTAACTATTGGATTTTCTGGTTTAATGGATTTATTTTTCCTGTTCTTGGTTTTCAGTTATTTGATTGAATATTGGAACCTTTTTGCCTTATTTCTGCCCTTTTTTGTTCTTTTGAGATCTTCTGATTAAATTCTTGCATTTATAAAGATACTTCGTTAGCCTTGTTCTTACAAGCCTGAAGTTTTACGGTTCCCTGCCCTAGAAGGACATTTACATGTATTTTGGTGTATGATGGAACACTTAAAGAGATGTTTTAAAATAAAAAAGCCAGGGTCCCTTTAAGATTGGTTAGACCAAAGCCAACCTTTAGAGTATGGGGTCAAGTGGCCTGGAGCAGGCTTTGTTTGTGGATTTTTTACAGGCCTGCACCCTTTTCGCTATGGGAGAGCCCTTGATTTCATAACTATTAGTCTTTTGTAAATACTTTGTGAGCAGCTATGGAAGAGCTTTTCCAACATTTGCACAAGTGATGGAGTGTTACTAAAGCTGAATTATATAATAGATGAAGGTTTGTCTTTGGTTGTTTAAACTGTAGTAACTCTATAAAGAGTCTAGTTTACTATTACTACTACTACTACTACTACTATTATTGTAAAAAGGCCTCACAGAAGAAAATTAAGAAGTTAATTTCTTTTTCTTGTATAGCATTAAACAATAAGTCAAAGCTAGAACACAATGAAACTGGAATCAATCTTGCCAATATAGTAGTGAATGTTATAAGGTAAATGTAAGACATGTACATAGCTATGTGCAGAAAGTTTAAAAAACACTCTGTTCCACACAAAAACAGGTATGATAGTAAAAAATGATGACAAGGCTTTCTGAGATGTTATGTGCAGAGGATTCTAAGATGAACCTAAAGTGAAGTCTTATTTAACAGTTTATGTTAGCTAAAGGTTCAACATTGTTTAATCTTTGAGAAAACCAGAATTACAAGCCTTTCAGGCTATTCTGGCTTACTTAACTAGGCAGTAAGTTAGTCAAATGTCTTCCTTGATGGTACTACAACCCCAGTTACATTTCGTGTGACTGAGTCAGGCTCGGTTTCTTTTGTAATGGTGGAAAGGGCCTGGGTTTCTTCTTCTTCTTGTGACTGCTCCCATTTAGAGGTCGCCACAGTGGATCATCCATCTCTATCTAGACTGCCTTCATGTCCTCCCTCACCACATCCATAAACCTCCTCTTTGGCCTTCTTTTCCTCTTACCTGGCAGTTCCATTCTCAATATTCTGTTCCCGATGTACCCCTCACTTTTGCTCTGAACATGCCCAAATTGTCTCAGTCTAGCCTCTGGTGAGAGTCACATAATGAAAAATACAGTGTCAGTAAAGGGATAGTGGGTTAAATAAATGGGTGAAAATACTATGTATTATTCCAATGCTGATTTTAAAAATACCCTCATGTTTATACAGTATATCTGAAATATAAAAAAATTATTTAATTTAGCGAAATTACACAACCAGTCAAAACATTATGTAGCCCCTTTCATACATGAAATGCAGCTCAAAGGGCTTTACATGTAGAATAAAATCAAAAAAGAAAGAAAACCACAGCATACACAATACGCTATTACAGATACATTTACAAGACATTTATATAAAATAAACTAAGAAAAACTAAAGTAATAAACCCCTACCGCACCCCACCCCAACCCCCAATAAATAAATCAATCAAATAAATACATTTTTAACTAAAAAGCCAGGGTAAAAAGAGATGTTTTAATTGCTTTTTAAAGCAAGGAAGTGATTTGGATTCTGTAATTGCTACTGGTAGTGTACTCCACAGTTTTGGTGTATAGTGACTTAATGTTTCCTCCCCACTATATTTCTTGTTAACTCTGGGTATGTGAAGAACTTTAGAATTGAGGGATCTTAGCAAATGAGTTTGAGTGTAAATAGTTTAAACATCTGTGATGTATGAAGGTGGTACACCATTAAGTGGTTTGTAAGAGAGTAAAAGAATTTTAAAATCTATTCTTAAAGATACAGGCAGCCAATTAACCTCACACAAAAATGGTGTAACATGATATGATTTTTTTGCTTTTGTAAGTGTTCTAGCTACAGCATTTTGAACAATCTAAAATTTGTTAATAGTGCTATTTTGTGGGCCAGTAAAAACAGAACTGCAGTAATCAGGACGACTTGTAATAAAAGCATGCATCAACTTCTCAGCATCTTTTTGTGACAAAAATGATCTGACTATAGCAGTGCTCCAGCATTGCCGGCAGCCCTATAATAATCATCTGTTATTTCTTCATTGGCTTTTAAAAAAGGGATTACTCATCCATGCATTTATAGCAGATAAAGATGAACAACGATTGTTATATGAAGATCATCAGTTTTTCCTGTTACATACAACTATGTACTATCAGTGTAACAATGGACGTCTACAGCATATTTTCTAAAAATGTTGTCAAAAGGAATCATATAAAGAGAGCAAGGCAATTGACCAAGGACACTGCCGTGTGCTATTCCTCTGTCAACTTTTAATGATGATGATAAAAATTCACCTAGTTTAACCTGAAAGCTTCTTACTACTATATACTATTATGTCTTAAACTGGTTTAGGACAGTACCAGTGAACCCTATTAATTCAAGGCAGTGTAACAGGATGAAATGATCATTAGTGTCAAAAGCAGCAGTTAAATCTAATAAAATTTAAATTGCTATCTTATTTGAATGTATATTGAGCCTGAGATTATTAACTACCTTCAACAGTATGTGTCCTAAAACCTGACTGAAAGTTTTCAAATATACTGCTCAAAAAAAATTAAAGGAACATTTTTTAATCAGAGTATAGCTTCAAGGCAATGAAACATCTGGGATATTGATCTGGTCAGTTAAGTAGCAGAGGAGTTTGACCCAAAACAGGAATGGTTTAACAGGTGGAGGCCACTGACATTTTTTCCTCCTCATCTTTTCTGACTGTTTCACTAGTTTTACATTATGCTGCCTGTAACATCGTTCAGCATGACCGGTTTGGTGGTGGGTCAGTGATGGTCTGGGGAGGCATATCCATGGAGGGACGCACAGACCTCTACAGGCTAGACAACGGCACCTTGACTGCCATTAGGTATTGGGATGAAATCCTTGGACCCACTGTCAGACCCTATGCTGGTGCAGTGGGCCCTGGGTTCCTCCTGGTGCACGACAATGTCCGGCCTCATGTGGCGAGAGTATGCAGGCAGTTCCTGGAGGATGAAGGAATTGATACCATTGATTGGCCCCCACACTCGCCTGACCTAAATCCAATAGAACACCACTGAGACACTATGTTTCAGTCCATCCGACACCACCAGGTTGTACCTCAGACTGCTCAGGAGCTCAGTGATGACCTGGTCCAGATCTGGGAGGAGATCGCTTCCTCACAATGCAGGTAACGTGACTCATTCACCACAAAGTCAAACCAAGATTCTCCAAAGAGACACAGTACCAGAGGAGTCCAGTTTTTGTCTCAGGTCACTGTATAGCATCCATGTCTCTCGACCATATAGCAAGACAGGTAACACCAGGACTCTAAAGACTTGGACCTTCATCCTTTTGCATAGATATTGGGAGCGCCACACACCCCTTTCCAGCGACCTCATGACCCCTCATGCTCTCCCAATCAGTTTACTGACTTCATAGGAAGAGTCACCAGAGACATGAATGTCACTGCTGAGGTAAGTAAACCTCTCAACAAGGTTGACACTCTCTCTGCAGACAGACACACTACTTTTGGCTGTGCCTAACAGGTCATTAAAGGCCTGAGGACACTCGCAATCCAGACACTCAGACTCCTCACTCTGTCTCTCGAGAGCCCTGATCAGAGCCTCCATTGGCTCCGTGAATTATCGTCAGCAAAGTCAAGATCAGTGAATCTTTCTTCACCAACAGATGCCCCACAGCAGCTGGACTCCACGACCTTGCTCAACGCCCAGTCCATGAAAGCATTGAACAGAGTACGAGCAAGAACACACCCTCGATGAACCCCAGAATCAACGGGGAAAAACGCAGAGGTTCTGCCTCCACTCTGTACATCATTCACAGTACCAGTGTACAGGCCGGGCATGATATCCAGCAACCTTGAGGGGATTCTGCGAATTGTCAGGATGTCCCACGGGGCAGCTCGACCAACTGAATCGGACTCTTTATGAAAATGACAAAGGCTGTAAAGAAACTCTGCTGACATTTGCGCTTGCACTCCATGAGAACCCTCAGTGCCAGGATGCGGTCGATGGTAGACTTCTTAGGTGTAAAACCAAACTGCTCCAGTCGCTGGTAGGTGAGCTAGTGATCACAGGGTTAGGGTTACGGTTAGGTCCATTCTGCAAATAATTGAAAAGTTTATTGAAACATTTGTTCAGACTACTTTAAACTAGAACGTGGTACCAGATAAGGATGCCCCTTGTCACCACTGTTATTTGCAATCGCCATTGAATCACTGGCAGTTCACTGTCGAAATGCTTATCAGATAAAGGGGATTATAAGAGAAGGACTTGAACAGACAATTTCTCTATATGCAGATGATATGGTTTTTGTATATCAGACCCACAAAATACTGTGTCTGCAGTCTTAACAGCACTTACAGAATTTATAAGATCTCTGGTCTCGGAATTAATTTTAATAAAAGTGTGCTCTTTCCAGTGAATTCTCAAGCATACAATATTAGATTGGACACCTTCCCTTTTATTATTGCAGATCAGTTTTAATACCTAGAGGTAAATATCACAAGTAAACATAAAGCTTTTATCAACAAAATTTTGCCGTCTGTATGGAAAAAATTAAGCAAGACTTGCATAGATGGTCAACCCTTCATCTCACTCTAGCTGGAAGAATTAACGTTGTTAAGATGAGTATCCTTCCTAAGCTTCTCTTTTTATTTCAAAACATTCCAATATACATCAATAAATCATTCTTTAAGCAATTAGATTCAACTATAACCTCATTTATTTGGAACTTAAAACATCCATGTATTGAAAGAGCGACTCTACAAAGACCTAAGGCAGAAGGTGGTATGGCTCTCCTAACTTTCAGTCTTATTACTGGGCAGCAAACATACAAGCTATAAAAACCAGGACACAAATAGATGAACATACCCAGGCTTGGTCCACAATAGAAATAAAATCCTGCAGTACTTCTTTATATTCCCTGCTTTGTGCCCCAATAAATGCAAGTTATCGCCAATATACTAATAACCCAATTGTGCTTCACTCACTCAGAATATAGAACCAATGTAGAAAGCATTTTAAGATGGAGAATCTTTTATCTGTGGCACCTCTGCATGATCCAAGAGGACAATGGAAAAATGATCTCTCACTCAGAAAAGGAGTGGAAGGTAGCAATGCAGAGAATTCATTCGAGCTCCTTATGCGCAAAGCATACAATTATTCAACTCAAAATTATATATCAAGCACATCTGTCTTGCTTAAAAGTGTCCAAAATGTTTCCAGGGCAAGATCCAACCTGCGAACACTGTAATCAAGTTCCAGCCTCACTGGGTCACATGTTCTGGGCCTGCACCAAATTAACATTATTCTGGACAAAGATTTTTAAGTGCTTTTCAAACAGCCTTGGTGTCACAATCCCTCCTAACCCATTAACAGCTGTGTTTGGTGTTCTTCCAGATGGGCTTAAAGTGGAGAAGGACAAACAAACTGTGACTGCCTTCACTACACTATTGGCACGCAGACTTATTTTGCTAAACTGGAAGAATCCTAACTCTCCTCTTTTAAGTCAGTGGGTAACTGATGTTTTATATTATTTGAAATTGGAAAAAATCAAATTCTCTGTTAGAGGATCTGTGCAGAACTTTTTCAATACCTGGCAGGATCTAATCAATAATATTTTAGAATAAGCTCTTAAAGCACTGAGGAAGTAGATTATCTTCCTTTATCCACCTATTAAACTCATCAATTTATTTATTTTTACTAGTTTTAAGTTTTATTCCGTTGGCCATGCTTTCTTTCTCAGGGGAGGGATTGATTTGTTTTTAATCCTATTTTTTGTAAAAACTGATCTATTTGTATGGAATGATTACAATAAAATCAATAAAATTTAAAAAAAAAAAGAAATAGTTTAGTGGGAAAGAGGTCCGGATAACATGTGGACGGTTTAAAGTGTGCAACTACTTTTTTCAAACAGTCCATACCAATCTCATTAACAGAATCCAACATGGAAGAGGCATCACTGTTAGAGCTAGATGCAGTAGAAGATGTCACAATATAGCCTTGGATATCTGTAATTTTATTTTTTAAAAGACTGTGCAAATTCTTTGCATTTCTCAATAGATATGCCTTCTAACATAGGTTGAGTAAAGTTGAGGAAACTTCTGATTAGCACTCAATGGTTATTTTTATTGTTGCAATTCTTTTTGAGAAATATGCCTGATGTGCTTTACATATGGCTCTCTGATTTCATGAGATGCTTTACCTATACAGTATATATTACTGTGTATCTCTGTACCAAAATATATAATTATAATAAGGTTTTTAGTAACAGCTGGCAAAATATTACTTTCCTTCAAACCCCTTTCTCTTTTCAGGCCAGCCACCTGGATGATAACAGAACTTCCCTTTTAAGTAGATCAGCTACCACGGGTTCACAATAAAATTCAGATTGGTATATATTGATTTCACACATTTTAGTGCACATAGGTTTCTTCATTCTACACATTTTGTTCCTTATTTGCTGTCATCGTGCTAAAATTCTGACATTTTTCTAATTTACATGGAAAGAACTCCTATTTTACTTGTTTGGTAAAAGAAAAACATGACTAAAGAGCAGTACTTCTACATTTTCTTTACTTTTCCTATAAGATAAACTACACATTAGTTGTAACTTCTGAAATGTGAAAATTAAGGCAGGACAAGTTATCTAAGTAAGCAATTTCCTCCATGAATAATACTTAACTAATTGGTTGTATGACAAACCTCAGCTACTGAGGCCCTACAACACTCACACCATGATTCCCCACCTTAACGCTTTCTAAAATAAATAATTATTGTACCTTAAACACATTAAAAGTTTTCATAGTAAGAAAAAAAATTCATTCATGTAAATATTTAGATTATACAAAGCTGTTCAAATATTTGGTAACTGTGTGTATGCTGTGCTGATCAATTAAAATGTAATCCATTGGTACTATTCAATCCAGTTCAGAGTTACTGCGGGTCAAAGCCTATACTGGCAACATCCAGTGTAAGCTAGAAAAAGTTCTGAACGACCTGTCTATCACAGGGCACACTCTTGTATAGGTGCTAATTTAGAGATGATACAAATCTCACCAACTTTCCTCCCACATCCAAAGATGTGGTGGAAGTACTGGAAAGAAGGAAAAAACATGCTTACTTGTGAGGAACATTCAAACTTTACACCAGGTTTCTGGTTCCAGCCTCCACATGGATGCTGGGACTGCAGGTTTTCATTCCAGAAGCATTCTTAATTAAGGCCAAATAATGCTTCTAATGGAATATACTTTGTCACACTGATTTGAACTGACTTACTTTTGAGATTCCTAACCTGCTTGTTTTTTCATTAGCCAGCAGCAAGTTTATGATAAGGAATGAGAAGTTCCAGGTAAAAAAAAAACTACTACGGTAACTAAAAAAAGTGTAGCTGGAACAAAAGCCGGCAGCAACCACTGCGGTTCTTCAGGAAACAAAATCGAGACGTATGCTCTGCGCAGTTCGAGCACAGATAGGGCAACTTCAACGTTTTTTGCTAATTACCCGCCCGCCCCAGAAGTGTACGCATCTGTGTAAGATTGTGTTTCTTCGACTAACCCTCATCCGCTGTAACGTTAGTAACCTTTGAACTGCATTTTCAAAAATGCTTTAGGGTAGGGCTGAAGTAGTTAAATCAATAAAGAAAACCCTCATGTAAAGATCGTATAATTAATTGCCGTTCAGATATAGGCTTTATTTTAATACTATTATAAGGCACATCTCAGGCCGCCGAGAGTGGCAGCCTTTTCAGCAGCTCTGTGATATGATTTTCCCCTTGGGATTAATAAAGTATCTATCTATCTGTCTGTCTATCTATATAGCCATCCATTTTATGAATTCACTTACTCCAGTTTAGGGCGGGGAAATCCCCAAGTAGAATCAGGCGTAGCACCGGAATCATTCCCTGTTCAGCCGGAGCTATCACGCAAACACACTCCCACATTCACTTATACAGCATAACAGGTACGTCGTTGTAATGTGGGAGAAGACCACGTATACACAAGAAAACGTACAAACATCAGATGAGTGCTAAACATTACACCGCCGTGAATGCGGTTACGCCTTAACGGAAATTTGTAATTTTATTTATATATATAAATAAAGTTAGGAAAACTGAGGCGACGAAAATTCACCTCTTGGAATACAGTAATGTGTGCCAGCACCACCCGAGCTACAGCCACATTAGTTGTGACGGGAATAAAACACAAACAACCGAAGTTAGGGAGCACTCTAAACTTGGTATAGAGCGTCTATGAGCCAACAGTCTCCTTTTGGGAGAGTCGCGAGAAACGAACGATTCTATTGGGAAGAGGGCGTTACCAGTGGGCGTTTCTGTTTTTGCACACGAACTTGGCTCGAGAGATCGACCAATCCAAGTGCACACCTAGAGGCAGGAACGAAATTTCCGTGTGCGTAAGCTGCTGCTGACATTTCCTTACGACTCGAGGAAGAAGGTAAGGAGCTGCTTGCATTACTTTTTTTCTTACTTATGTTGTCAAATAGCGAATCATAAACATAACGTTTACTTCTCGTAAAACTTCGGCCTATTTGAGGCTCTAGTCTTTGCTGTAGTATGTGGTTTTTAATGGCAGTCGCAGTGGTCCGTTTGCAACTACACACACACACCCTCTCTCGCCTCCGTAATTAAGGGACGGTGCCCTGCCCCCAGAAGTCACGGGAACAGAAATATGCATTTAACCTAGTGCTGTAGTTTTACAATTTAAAATGTTTCTTTTCATCTATATATTTCATACCCACTCCATGTTCACATGCCTTCTTATAAGCAAACTTTTCCCATTGAGATCACTATTTGAATAAGGATGGGATTTATGCAAAAAGATACGGAACCTTGTGTTTATGTAATATTGTGTATGTAATAGCTCACCAGGGACCGTAGTGACTTCATAAATCCAGCCTAAAAGACTTCGGGACTGTTGCGACATGCCTTTGTGGTTCTTTTAAGTTGTATGCTAGGAAGCAAAACTTTTAACGATCATTAAGGTAAACGCGGCGCCATTGTGTACTTGTACATTATTTGAATATTATACTGCCCCGCCGTACCCGTTGCTATACAAAAGTTTCTCTGTGACGGTGAGTGCTTTTAATGTTAACTGTTTCTTTGCAGTTCGTGCTGCTTAGGTAAAACCTTTGCTTTGTTAAATGGTTTTGTAGTTAGAGAAAGGAAAAAGACAGTTACTGATTGAACGTAATAGGAGTTTATCCGATTTAAGCACCCACTTCAAATCGAAAGGGGCGACACTGATTTTTTTGTTCATTCCTGTTTCGATGCCATAGGTCTGAAAAGCGAGGGAATCAAAATTCTACGGACATCGCAAATGAATGAGATATTGCATCAGATTTTACTGCATTTTTAGGCATTATTGGAAACATCTGTAGGGATGGATATCAAAACAAAGAAATAAGGAAAAAAACGATCTGTAGGGCAGATTTGAAAATTTATATTGGTAAACAATTTTAGAAAATTACATTTGGAAACTGTAATGGGAATGTTTTGTTTTAAGTATGTTAACAGTGAGAGACCGGACGCCTGTCAAAAATGACCATCACACATCAGGTCCTTTTTAAGTTTGCCAGGGAATATCTATCTATATCACATCCCGCATTGATTATTGTAATTCCCTACTGGCAGGTGCCCCTTCTAATCTTATATCACAGCTCCAGCTTATTCAAAACTCAGCTGCAAGAGTCCTTACTCGAACCAGCAGCAGCAAGCACATCACACCCATCCTGCTCTGTCTTCACTGGCTCCCTGTGTCTTACAGAATCAAATATAAAATCCTACTAATAATCTACAAAGCCTTAAGTAACCTCGCGCCAAACTACATCAGTGACCTTCTCCATCACTATGTGCCTGCCCGCCCACTAAGGTCCTCTGATTCTGGCATTCTTGTTGTACCCCACACTAATCTACACTCCATGGGTGACAGGGCCTTCAGCTGTGTAGCGCCCAGACTCTGGAATGACCTACCAAAATTAATCAGGTCAGCTAACTCCATGAATTCTTTTAAAAAACAACTCAAAACTCATCTGTTCAGGAAGGCTTTTAGCTCTACTTGACTTTATTACCCTTCTCTCAGTCTACCTCTCTGTCAAGATGCTAATGTAACCTGTGTGTGTGTGCTATGCCATCAATTATGTTGTCTGTTTTTTTTTTCCAGAATTCACTGTCTTAATCTTCTTTATTTATTTATCTGGTTTGTACAATGCTATATACTGTATACACTGCCGTTCTTTATTATATTCTGTAAGTGCCTTGAGCATGGGAAAGGCGCTATATAAATAAAATGTATTATTATTATTATTATTATTAGGCCTGAACATGTGGCTTCTTGAGCAGGGCGACCTTGACACTGCAAGATGTCAATCTGTTACGGCTTAGTGTGTTACCAATAATGTTCTTGGCGACTGTGGCCCCATCTGCCTTCAGATCATTAACAAGCTCCTCCTGTGTAGTTTTGGGCTGATCCCTCACCTTTCTCATGATCATCCTCACCCCATGAGGCAAGAACTTGCATGCAGATCCAGACCGAGGTTGATTGATGGTCATTTTATATTTCTTCCATTTCCGACTAATCGCACCAACAGTTGTCACTTTCTCACCAAGCTTCTTGCTGATGGTCTTGTAGCCCATTCCAGCCTTGTGCAGGTCTGCAATCTAGTCTCTGACGTCCTTTGTCAGCTCTTTGGTCTTGCCCATAGTGGTGGAGAGGTTGGAGTGGAAGAAATTGATTCTGTGGACAGGTGTGTTTTATTCACATAACGAGTTGAGATCAGGAGTACCTGTAATTGATTGATTGATGTGGCACACAGCCAATCTGTGGGAGCCAGAATTCTGGCTGGGTTGTAGGGGATCAAATACTTATTTCTCTCGATGATATGCATATCAATTTATACAGTACATCTGGAAAGTATTCACAGCACATCACTTTTTCCACATTTTGTTATGTTACAGCCTTATTACAAAATGGATTAAATTCATTTTTTTCCTCAGAATTCTACACACAACACCCCATAATGACAACGTGAAAAAAAGTTTACTTAAGGTTTTTGCAAATTTATTAAAAATAAAAAAAATTGAGAAATCACATGTACATAAGTATTCATAGCCTTTGCCATGAAGCTCAAAATTGAGCTCAGGTGCATCCTGTTTCCCCTGATCATCCTTGAGAAGTTTCTGCAGCTTAATTGGAGTCCACCTGTGGTAAATTCAGTTGATTGGACATGATTTGGAAAGGCACACACCTGTCCATATAAGGTCCCACAGTTGACAGTTCATGTCAGAGCTCAAACCATGCATGAAGTCAAAGAAATTGTCTGTAGACCTCCGAGACAGGATTGTGTTGAGGCACAAATCTGGGGAAGGTTACAGAAAAATTTCTGCTGCTTTGAAGGTCCCAATGAGGACAGTGGCCTCCATCATCCGTAAGTGGAAGAAGTTTGAAACCACCAGGACTCTTCCTAGAGCTGGCCGGCCATCTAAACTGAGCGATTGGGGGAGAAGGGCCTTAGTCAGGGAGGTGACCAAGAACCTGATGGTCACTCTATCAGAGCTCCAGAGGTCCTCTGTGGAGAGAGGAGAACCTTCCAGAAGGACAACCATCTCTGCAGCAATCCACCAATCAGGGCTGTATGGTAGAGTTGCCAGACGGAAGCCACTCCTTAGTAAAAGGCAGATGGCAGCCCGCCTGGAGTTTGCCAAAAGGCACCTGAAGGACTCTCAGACCATGAGAAAGAAAATTCTCTGGTCTGAAGAGACAAAGATTGAACTCTTTGGTGTGAATGCCAGGCGTCACGTTTGGAGGAAAACAGGCACCGCTAATCACCAGGCCAATACCATCTCTACAGTGAAGCATGGTGGTGGCAGCATCATGCTGTGGGGATGTCTTTCAGCAGCAGAAACTGGGAGACTAGTCAGGATAAAGGGAAAGATGACTGCAGCAATGTACAGAGACATCCTGGATGAAAACCTGCTCCAGAGCGCTCTTGACCTCAGACTGGGGCGACGGTTCATCTTTCAGCAGGACAACGACCCTAAGCACACAGCCAAGATATCAAAGGAGTGGCTTCAGGACAACTCTGTGAATGTCCTTGAGTGGCCCAGCCAGAGCCCAGACTTGAATCCGATTGAACATCTCTGGAGAGATCTTAAAATGGCTGTGCACTGACGCTTTCCATCCAGCCTGATGGAGCTTGAGAGGTGCTGCAAAGAGGAGTGGGCGAAACTGGCCAAGGATAGGTGTGCCAAGCTTGTGGCATCATATTCAAAAAGACTTGAGGCTATAATTGCTGCCAAAGGTGCATCGACAAAGTATTGAGCAAAGGCTGTGAATACTTATGTACATGTGATTTCTCAGGTTTTTTATTTTTAATAAATTTGCAAAAACCTCAAACTTTTTTCACATTGTCATTATGGGGTGTTGTGTGTAGAATTCTGAGGAAAAAATGAATTTAATCCATTTTGGAATAAGGCTGTAACATAACAAAATGTGGAAAAAGTGATGTGCTGTGAATGCTTTCTGGATGCACTGTAACTTTTATGTAATGTGTTTTTTCTGGATTTTTGGTTGATATTCTGGCTCTCTCCATTAAAATGAAACTACCATAAAAATTAGAGACTGTCATTTCTTTAAGTGAGCAAACCTACAAATTCAACAGGGGATCAAATACTTATTTCCCACAATGTGTATATATGTGTATGTATATATGTAAAATTTGCTTTCTTCCAATATATTGACGCAAGTTGTCAGATTTTGATGTCTTTTACATTTTAACTTCACCTTTTGTTTAATCCTGGTTTTCTTAATAGGGTGTCAATTCTGTCAATTTCCTAGTGTAAACAACTGGGAGAAATTCAGATTCTTATCAAATACTTGTTCTAATGTCTTAAAAGAAGATAGCTGATTTTGGAATCTGTGATTTTTTTTTTTTTTTTTTTTTTTTTTTTTTAACCTTTTCAACAGATTTAACACTAGAATTACCAGAGCCTACGAAAAAACTCTTAGATGCGGCCCACCTTAAATCCGTTTGCTCCTCTCTGTCAGCATCTTTTGTTCTGTAAATGTGCCAGTCAAGACAAGCAGCAAGCAGCCTGCTATTCCATCCCCCACCGCCGCAGAATGTGCACAAAGTTCTCCCAGCTCATGCCTTGATTGATTATCTGGGAGTGAAGTGCTGGAGTTTTAGAGTGGAAATAATAGATCGTTATTTGGAACACATGCATTTCATGTGTTTTCAGTTTCTACAATAATCTGTGTAAACACATTGTTAAAACAGAAACGTTTTTCATATTTTAGTAGTAAATGACAAAATGTTGGCATAAACTATATGTGTGAAGCCTGAAGTCCAAAGATCAAATACACACTTTCACAAAAGGTTCAAGGATAAAACAACAGCTTCTGTGGCGTGGCAGTAAGATTTGCTGACTTGTAATGAAGAGTCCTCGGTTCGATCCTGACTGCCTCCTATATTTGCTGTTTTCAGTAGTGAGCTGCTCTTATTGTTAATATTATACAGTACACACATACATTTGGTTTGCGTTTGTAACAGACGGTGTACATTTATAGGACTTGTAAAAGTTACCGTTTTTTTTTTCCCACTTTTATTCTCTCAGTCACGATCACGATACATACTACCGCCCTAGGGATCTGACGCTGTTAGTTTTTATTTGAAACTGGGAGTAACTGTAGATGTGAATTGTGTTTTGAAGCAATGGAGCTGGAAATTCTCTGATCTGGAGGGATAAAAGCTGACACACAAATGCTGGTCAACCTGCCTTCTTCGTATCTCACCGTCACTTGATTTTTTTTTTTATTCAGTTTTCTTGTATAGTACATTTCGGAAAACACTGTGGCATAGCTGCAATATTATTCATATTCATTCACATAACACCGCATGTTTTTTTTTTTCCCAGATCTTGCCAGTCCCCACATGTTGCTGTTTCTTTTGTACTCCAGGACATGCAGAGGCAACAATAGTACAGAGAGGTCGGTTCAGTGCTATATGCAATCATCACATTCAAATGTTAACAGTTGTGACAGATAGAGGCACTGTCGACCCCCTGATCCCTCAGACCAGACGTCAGACACCAGATAAAAGTCCAATAATAATATTTATTATTATAAATAAGTGCACAAAGCACCCTCCTCTCCACAATACTCAATAAATCCACAATAAACAATACTCAATCCTCCACTCCCAGACGCTTAGCCACCCTGCCTCCCAACTCCGCTCGTCTGCCTGGGATTTCCCAGAGTCCTTTATAGTCCGTGTCCCGGAAGTGTTTGTCTCTCAGTCCATGTGACTTCTATCACTTCTGCGTCAGGTAAAAACTTCTCCTTTTCTTCATCAGCCCGGAAGCACTTTATTTCTTCCAACCATGTGACTGGGATTTACTTCCGGGCTGTATGGAAAATAAACGTCTCTGTCTCCCTGCAGTTTCCCCTGGCGACCCCGACGTTATCCAGCAGGGCTGTGTATTAAAACTCCATAGTCCATGATGCCCTGCTGGAATTCGGGGCATCTCCACGTTGCAAGGAGGGCTCCATCTAGCGGCCATATCCCACACAGTTCACACACACACACGCAAGGACTATCCTTCCTACATTTATGACGTGCATCTGTTCTAATGCACACACTTCTCTCTATGCTGTAGTCAAATTAAGATAAAAGCAGCATGTTCAAATAGCAGTAGTTGATTGGTTATTTATTGAAAGTGGGTGGAACAAAAACTTGTATCCTCTGCATCCCCCAAAATCCGAGTTTAAACCTTGGTTTAAGACTTATTAAAATCCTAGCATATGAAAATCTGTTAGTGTATGCACTTGTCAGTATGATTTTAAAATGATAGTATTATTCTTCTCATTATTGTACTTCACATGAACACATTCATTTTATGTGGACAGGCACCACTTAGTTTTAAATGATATTTTTTTATTCTGGTAAATTACAGTAATGTAAAATGTTCTAAATTTAGGCCATTTAGCTATACAGTGATCCCTCGCTATATCGCGCTCGCCTTTCGCGGCTTCACTCCATCGCGGATTTTATATGTAAGCATATTTAAATATATATCGCGGATTTTTCACTGCTTCGCGGGTTTCTGCGGACAATGGGTCTTAATTTCTGGTACATGCTTCCTCAGTTGGTTTGCCCAGTTGATTTCATACAAGTGACGCTATTGGCAGATGGCTGAGAAGCTACCCAACTTACTTTCTCTCTTGCGCTGACGTAGGGGGGTGTGAGCAGGGGGGCTGTGTGCAGCTGCTTCCTGAAGGACGTGCTGCACGGTGGTGCTTCGCATACTTAAAAGCTCAAAGGGCACGTATTGATTTTTGACTTTGTTTTTCTGTGGCTCTCTCTCTCTCTTCCTGCTCCTGACAGAGGGGGTGTGAGCTGCCGCCTTCAACAGCTTTGTACCGGCGGTGCTTCGCATACTTAAAAGCCAAAAAGCCCTATTGATTTTTTTTTTGACTGCTTGCTTTGTTCTCTGTCTCCTGACGCGCACTCCTTTGAAAAGGAAGATATGTTTGCATTCTTTTAATTGTGAGACAGAACTGTCATCTCTGTCTTGTCATGGAGCACAGTTTAAACTTTTGAAAAAGAGACAAATGTTTGTTTGCAGTGTTTGAATAACGTTCCTGTCTCTCTACAACCTCCTGTGTTTCTGCGCAAATCTGTGACCCAAGCATGACATTCTAAAAATAACCATATAAACATATGGTTTCTACTTCGAGGATTTTCCTATTTCGCGGGTGGCTCTGGAACGCAACCCCCGCGATGGAGGAGGGATTACTGTAGAGGAGAAGAAAACAAACCTGCACAGTACATGGGACTACTGCTGGGCGGTATGACCAAAATTCTATATCACAGTATTTTTCAAAATTATACCGGTTTCACGGTATTGGAGAGTATTTTTTCCCATGCATGAGTGGATGTTAACCACATTTTCCACTGCAATTACTGGCTAACAATAACCTATTCCACTGTCATGAGAATTGTACATTGTACAAAAAAACATTTTAATGTGCACACAAGTATTAATACAGGTTTGCGTAGCCCCATAAAGTGATAGTTTTCAAGGTGGTGGCACTAATGAAGAGAAGGAATCACATTGCATGACAGATGCAGTCAAAATATAGAACCTTTTAATTGAACAAAGTTTGCGAACAACTTAAACTAAAATTTTGACAACATATTTTCAGCCACCCAAAGAGGCATTTAGACTTCGTAAAATATCCAGAGGTGCTTGTCAAAAGTTGTATTGCACTGAATATGTCTTAGAAAAGGAATAAATATTAAATATTTTTGTAAACCAACTACACTTATGTTAACAATCTCTGTCCACTGACACGTTAAAGTGACTTTTTAAACAACTTTACCATCATTAAACTGCATAATATTTAAACTAATAAATAATAACAATACAATAAATAATAGTGCAACTTCCAGTAATAATACTATTACTTCCAAGACATCAAAGCCCAGGTGCATTACACAGTATTCACCAAATTAAAATAAAATAAAATAAGTGCAACTTGGTGATGACATCTTTACCAACTGAACCATCATTAAGGCAAACTGCATTAATATGGACCTTGCTTCAAGCTAAGCTATATACATAAATAATAAAACTGCAACCTGCATTTATAATGCTATTTGTGTTTTGTAGCCCTACAGAAGCATATTAGGGCCACAGTGAAGAAAAAAAAACAACTATATGTCGAGATTAAAGTCGACATTTCCACTTTAAACTCAGTTTATTTTGTCATTAAAGTAGAATGCCATAAACTAAACTTCATCCTAAAATCAATGTTTAATTTACTAGATTTTCTCAAATCCCATCATAAGTTAATGTAGCACATTAAATGCTTTGTGTTGTGTTCCCCGACCCAGTTGTTAATTGCTACGCGCTTCTTAAATTGACTTTCTCTGCACTAAGAGCAGGCGCCGGCAGCAATCGCTGCACAGAATACATTCACTTCATGACATTCCTGCTCTCTGAAAATGTAGATGAAATGCATTAAAGCAGGTATTAAACATGCATGGTAGTGCTGCTCCCTCGTAGTTAGGGGTCCCCAGGTGTACGTTCAGTGTAGAGAACTTTATGGCAGGTGTGATGAGGCTCCAAAAAACTGGATGTATGATTGGGTATCACACAGGTTTAACTTAAATATTGTGTAAATATTGGGTTTGTGATCTGGTGGTTGGAGACACGAACACAGAATTCAATGCATGTTCTTCTGAGCGGGCTTTCTTTATTGCATGCGTGCTGTCTGTCTGATGTACCAAACCCGCAGTTCCTATCTTTCCTTTTTCTTTCTCCACATAACCAATCACCACACGATAAACATCTTTGTGAAATTAAACGTAGTTATAAACTTAGACCACGGAGTGTTCAGAACTTAAAAAAAAAACTTCGTTATACATGTTTAATTATGCCATCCATTCAGGGTTGCGCCCATCCCAGTAAGCATTGTGTGCAAGGCAGGAGCAAATCCTGAATGTGGCGCCAGCACATCGCAGGGTGAATACGAGCAATACATACACTAGCAGGGTTAATATAGCATAACAAAACCCCACATCCTACATGACTTTGAAAGGAAACTGAAGCACGCTGAGTAAACCCACCAGAAAAACATACAGATTCAAAGCGGGGGAACAACCGGGACCCCATTGCTGCAAGGCAGCAGTGCAATCTCCACGCCACCATGCCCCCACATGATTAATACCTGCTTTAATGCATTTCATCATGAAAATTATATCAAGTTTTTATCTTAGCATTCTAAATGTTCAGGGAGAAGGAATATCATGAAATTAATGTATTCTGTGTGCTGCCTGCACCTCCTCTTAGAGCAAGAGGAAGTCAGTTTAAGAAGCACGTAGCGATTAATAAGGCTCTGGGAACACTTAACACAAAGCATTTAATGTGCTACATAACTTATGACGGGGTTTGAGAAAATCTAGTAAATTAAATATTTAAGATGTTTAGTTTACAATGCTCTACTTTAATAACAAATCACGAGAATAAAGTCAACATGTCGTCACACTATTACACAGTACCCAGGTACATTACACAGTATTGAAAAAAATAAAACAAGTACAACTTGGCTTGCAGTATTATCCAGTAGTATAGAAACAGTATTCACACATTTGAACATAATGGTCCAGATCCGAACTTATAAATCCAAAGTATCTCCAGACAACAGATGTGACTCCTTTTTCCAGTAAAAGTTCTTCTGTGTCATCATTTTCAACTTTATCGGCTGCTATAGCTTCAGTTTCAGAATGTTCTTTGTCCATTTTCACCTCGCAATTCCTCCACTACCGCATGTACTTCGTTGCATACCTGTTTAGTGGTGTAGCAGTGAAAAAGAGCCCCCGCACAACACCGATGTAGCAGTTAAAAAGTTCCCCCTTAAACAGTTTCCTGTAGCGCCACATTCCGAAAGTTGTTTATGCAATTTAAACCGGTGTTGCAGTATAAGAAAAATCCATATTATAACAAAAATAAAAAATGGTTTTCGGTATGAACTGGTATACCGCCCAGCACTACATGGGACTCTGGGAATAGAAGCTTAGTCTAACCCAGGTGGATTGAAACCTATCCCAGAGCATTCTCCTTGTACATTGCACTTGGGTTTAGACAAGTATCAGAAAGTACAAGGAAGAAACAACAACTGGTCATGAAGCAGATGTAGAAAACAAGGAAAATGTGTTCGATACATAGTAGTCGTAAAGAATTAGTGTACAATGTAAATGGGGGGAAAAAAAAGAAGGCACAAAGAGAATATGAGAATGTTTTTAATAAAAAAGTTATCTAGTATTTATAATAAACATGATAACATTTAAAAATGAGTAGAAAATTCTGTGAATTCCAGTTTTGCTGCTGTTTACAGCATTATTTCTAACTTAAAATGCTGCGGTATGAGATATATAGATAATACATATATAGTGGCAGACGGCTGGGGCTCATACCCAGCCGGGACGCCCCTTCTACATATGTTCCAGGGGAGCAACCATGGGCTCCTCAGTGCCTCCCCCGGGACGCTTGGTGGCAGCCTCCCTGGCTGATGATGGTGCCTCAGTTTCCCGCAGGGCTCCATGGGAGATGGAGATCTCCACAGCCCTGTTGGGATCTGGGGTGGCTGCCAGGGGGTGCTGCATGGGTCCCTGAGTGCAATCAGAAACAGGTGATCAAGCACCTGGAGCACTTCCAGGTGGGCTATAAAAAGGGCCAGCAACCACCACTCAGGAGCCAGAATCGGGAGGAAGAGGACGAGGTTGCCAAGGAGGAGTGGTAGTGCCAAACAGGAGTGTTGAGTAAAGTGCTTTTGGGACTGTGTATTGCCTGTGGGGTTCACGGGGTAGACGTGCCACACAGGTGAAGAAAATAAAGACTTTTGTTGGATTTTACATGTGCCTCTGTGTCAGTCTGTGCTGAGTCGGGCGCAATACAGCGTCCTTATCACAAAATATATAGCGGCCGAAATGAATTTTTTGCCGCAGGGTGGCTGGACTTTCCCTTAGAGAGCGGGTGAGGAGTTCAGTTATCCGGGAGAGACTTGGAGTAGAGTTGCTGCTCCTCCGCATTGAGAGGAGTCAGTTGAGGTGGTCCGGGCATCTGGTCAGGATGCCCCCTGGATGCCTCCCAGGAGGGGTGTTCCGGGTATGTCCCACTGGGAGAAGGCCACAGGGCAGACCCAGGACACGCTGGAGGGATTATATCTCCTGGCTGGCCTGGGAATGCATCGGGGTCCTCCCAGAGGAGCTGGAGGAGGTGGCCGGGGAGAGGGAGGTCTCGGCTTCCCTGCTTAGGCTCCTGCCACCGCGACCCGACCTCGGGTAAGCGGTGGATAATGGATGGATGGATGGATATATATATTATATATGCTATACTGATAACAAAAGCAAAGGTTACAACCTTAATTTGTGTAAGTGTGCTCCACCTGTACACCTGTAACATCAAGTTCAAAACAGGATTCAGCCCTGCATTGGGTTTCAGTCGCTTTTGGGGAAACATACACTCCACTCTTAGGCATTCAGAGTCAAAGTCAGTGACATATGAAGTAGTTACTGATGTTTATTTGTTGGTGAAATTACTATCCTCTCAAAGAATAGAGCTGCATTTGTATTTGCAAAGGTCCCTGCAGTATTGTCTAGCTAGTTTGTATTTGGCAGTCAAATGATATAAATGCAAAAAGCCTGTTCCTTTAATACTGTATCTACTAGATGGTTACTTCTGACGATTGTTTCTATACCATAGTGTCTGTAATGCTGAATTGAGACTTGCTTGTTTTTGTGTTTTAAATGTAATCAAATTGTCATACCAAAGGTTAATCCAGGTTTTATATGTGTGTGTGTGTGTGTATGTATATATATATATATATATATATATATATATAGTGGCACCCGGCTGGGGTTCATGCCCGGCCGGGATGCCAAGGAGGACTGGAGGAGGGCTTGAGCCTTCTCCAGAACACGAGGGGGGCGTCCGCCCTGTTGCTTTGGGGGCCATGGGTACAGAGCATGGAAGCTCTACCCTGTAGGGGCCCGTGGCCACCGCCAGGGGGCGCCCCAGTGCCTTGGGAGCCCTGGACCTCAGCACTTCCGCCACACCCGGAATGCTGGGGGGAAGAGGATCAGGGACACCCGGAGTCCTTCCGGTTGCACAGCCGGCACTTCCGCCACACAGGGAAGTGTCGGCGGAAGAGTGTCGGGAAGCACCTGGAGCCCATCCGGGGTGTATAAAAGGGGCCACCTCCCTCCAGTCAATGGCAAGAGTCAGGTGGAAGTAGGACGGAGCTCAGAGGAGAGTAGTGGAGGCGGACCAGTGACTGAAGGCATTGTGTTGTGTGGCCAAGGACTTAAGGGGTGATTGGTGCTGCGGCACTGGGTTTGTGCACTTATGGACATTGTATATATTGTAAATAAACGTGTGTGTGTGGTGAAACCATCATGTCTACCTGTCTGTGTCCGGGCTGTTCCCCACTAATATATTATATATATATATATATATATATATATATATATATATATATATATATATCTATACAGTAATCCCTCGCTATATCACGCTTCGCCTTTTGCGGCTTCACTCTATCGCTGATTTTTTATGTAAGCATATTTAAATATATATCGCGGATTTTTTGCTGGTTCGCGGATTTCTGCGGACAATGGGTCTTTTAATTTCTGATACATACTTCCTCAGCTGGTTTGCCCAGTTGATTTCATACAAGGGACGCTATTGGCAGATGGCTGAGAAGCTATCCAACCAGAGCGCGTATTACGTATTAAACAAAACTCCTCAAATATATTGTGAGCACGGGGGCTGTTCACACCCCTAGAGGATATGGCCGCTCCTCAATAAACGCTGAAAGATTACCTTCACATTGCTCTCTTTCTTGCTGGGCTTGCATATGGCTGATTTGTCAAGCGATATGCTTCCTGCACTGATCAAACAGCATGTATTGATTTTTGATTGTTTGCTTTCTCGCTCTGACATTCTCTGAGGGGGTGTGAGCAGGATTCTGCCGGCCCGTTTATGTCGGATAAACGAGACTCTACTGTATATTGGCGTGGCGGCCCCTGGGAGGTGCACAGTTTGCACATGCCTAAGGCCGCCCCTGCTAGGAGAGCTGGACAGGTCCGTAGAAGGTCCTTAACCCATCAGCAGGACCAGTATCTGCTCCTTTGGGCAAGGAATAACAGAATGAGCACTGCCAGAGCCCTACAAAATGAGACGCTAGTATAAAAATGCTTTCACGTTGCTCCCTTCTGTGCAGCTGCTTCCTGAAGCGACATGCTGCACGGTGCTTCGCATACTTAAAAGCTCGAAGGGCATGTATTGATTTTTGATTGTTTGTTTTTATCGCTCTCTCTTTCTCTGCTCCTGACGAAGGGGGTGCGGTGCTTCGTATACTTAAAAGCCAAACAGCCCTATTGATTTTTGACTGTTTGCTTTGTTCTCTCTCTCTCTTTCTCTCTGATGCGCACTCCTTTGAAGAGGAAGATATGTTTCCATTCTTTTAATTGTGAGACGCAACTGTCATCTCTGTCTTGTCATGGAACACAGTTTAAACTTTTGAAAAAGAGACAAATGTTTGTTTGCAGTGTTTGAATAAAGTTCCTGTCTCTCTACAACTTCTTGTGTTTCTGTGCAAATCTGTGACCCAAGCATGACAATATAAAAATAGCCATATAAACATATGGTTTCTACTTCGCGGATTTTCACCTTTCGCGGGGGGTTCTGGAACGCAACCCCCGCGATGGAGGAGGAATTACTGTATATATATAATGAACACATACATGCATTTGTTTGCTGACAGTATTTGCAAATAAGATTGATCCAGGGTTGAATCCTTTCTTTTGCTTGTTGATGCCTAGATGGACCTTGGTACTCATGATGCAAGGCTGAATTAAGTAGAGTTAGTGATATATAAATTATTTTTAAGTGAAGAAGCAAGTTGAATGACTTTTATCAGGGTTGCACAGTGTGTCAAACGTAAATAGAACCAGTCTTGTAGCTTACAAATACTTTAGACTTTAGGTCTGGACATTTTATTTTTATTTTTCATTTCTTGTGTGAAGAAATAATGAAAGTAAGCATATATATATATTTTTTTGTTCTTTATTTCGCCTTATACAATTTCTCATATTAGGAATTTGTTAGTTTTCATATACCCCTTGGGGTCAGCCATTGTACAGTGCCCCTGGAGCAATTGAAGGTTAAGGGCCTTGCTCAAGGGCCCAGCAGAGTAGGATTTCTTTTTGCCATTGACGGGGATTCGAACTGGCAACCTTTGGGATACCAGCGCAGATCCTTAGCCTCAGAGCCACCACTCCGCCCTCTAATCATATGTTTAAATCCAAATAGTATACAGTTATTCTTTGGGACACAGTGTGGTTTCTTACATTCCATAACTTAAAAATAAGTTTTAAAACTACAGCATAAAGTAGTAGGTGAAATATAATAATTAAAAAACATGTTGGTGAAAGGATTTTTGTTATTCATTATAAAGTGCTATTAATCCATTTGCTAAAAATATTTAATATGTGCTCAAATATTTATAATGTAACAGTAATTTTCATACTTTGTTTTTAAATAAGGGCTAACATGGTACAACACCCTAGTACTACATAATTTGTGTAGATACACTATGGTCAAAAGTTTTTTCAGTTTTTCTTCAAATTTAGTCAATTGAAATGCAGTGAATGTCATAAAATGATGAAAAGGTAAGCAGTAAATGTCCAGAGTTTTAAATTTAAAGTTTAGGTTAGCAAAAATGGATAAAAATAGGAAATTTCAGAATATTACAAATGGATCTTCTTCTGGGAATAACTAATTGGTTATAAGCTATGAATGTTCTGAGGCAGTTAAAGTAATTTAATCCTTGCAAGTTAAAGCAAACAATTTACACAAGTGTCCCAGCTTCTGTTGATTATTTAAAAACACTCTTGTCTGTCTTAAAGCAGTGTTGGAACAATCAGTGTTACTACATCCTCTGAAGTACTACTTGGACAATATTTCATTGTAGAAAGTTGTAAAATCCAGTGATAATGGCAAGAAAACAGCAATTAACAAATGAAATCAGACAGAGCATTATTATACTTATTATACCCTAACCCTTTCATTAAAAGAAATTGCAAAAAAAAAAAAAAAATCATCAAAATGTCATTGACTACAGTGTCCCACACAATCCAAAGACAATTTGAAACTTAAAGAAACTGTTATAGAAAGAGATCTGGCAGACCCAAAGTCACAAACCCAATCAGAAGACAGTTTATGTATTGACGCTAAACAGCATAACAGTTTCAAGCACAGCTTAAGAGTGGTTAAAAAACAAGTCTCAGATTCTGTTGTGAAGTGGAGACTTTGTGCTGCAGGTTTGACTGGCCAAGTGACAATAAAAAAGCCATTCCTTAAAGAACAAAATAAGAAAGTGATGCTTGCCTGGGCCATGAAATACCAGCTCTAGACTACAGCAGACTAGAAGAAAGTCTTATGGACCATGAATCAAAATCAAAAATTTGAAATCTTCAGTTCATCACAGAGGGTGTTTGTACAATGTTGAGCTGGTGAAAGAACGGGTGCCTCAGTGTGTGACACCAACCATCAAGGAGGAAGTGTGGTGGTCTGGGGTTCTTTTGCTGGAGGCAGAATTGGTAACTTGCACAGAGTGAGTGGCATTCTGAATCAAAAGGGTTTCTACAGGATTTTGCAGCTCCACACAATACCTTCTTGTTTCTGCCTACTTAGGCCAGGGGTTCATCCTATAGCAAGACAATGACCCTAAACATAACTCCAGGCTATGTCAGAACTATGTTAAAAGAAAAGAACAAGAAGGTACATCTCAAAACATGGAATGGCCAGCACAGTCTCCAGGCTTAAACCACATTGGGATGAGCTGGGCAGAAGGGTGAAACGAAAGCAATCTACAAGTGCAAAACATTTGTAGAAAGTTTTGCAACAGTGTTGGGAAGATCTTTCTGTCCAATGTTTGATTTCCCGTATAGAAAAAATGTCACATGTGTTTGGCTGTTATGTTAGCAAAACCTGGCTACTTTTGATGAATCAACAGTTTGAATAAAACTTTGTGCACTTGATGATTCCTTGACATATTTTTATTTGCCATTGTTTTTGTTCTATCCCTTGATTTCATGATACATTAAAACATTAAATTGCATGCATTTCCATAAGAAATTAAAAAACAAAGGTGTTCTAAAACTTTTGACCTGTAGTGTAGTTCAGTAGAAAGCATTAAAGCATGTCTTATGATGAGGTAGAGCCTCTTGGAAGCAATAACCTTTTTTTTATTTTATTTATTTATTTATTTTTTTAAAGATGTTTAACTTAAACAAGCACTTGTTGAGTCTAGTAATGTACTGTAGGAATGGATGTTTAATCTTAGGGTCACTTTGTTTGAAGGTTTCTTGTATTTTAGTCTTTTTTTAGTAAAAAAAAAGTATGGTGTATTTATTGTTGAATCTTAACTTCCACCAGTTTGCTTTAGCAAAGTAAAATACAGTGGAACCTCTAGATACGAGTTTAATTCGTTCCAGCACTGAGCTTGTATAGCGAATTTCTCGTATCTAGAACAAACTTCCCCATTGAAAAAAATGGAAATCCAGTTAATCCATTCCGCACCCCAAATATATTAACATAAAAATCAATTTTCCTAACAAATAACACTGATAAATTATATATACTGTAGTCTACCTTTAATAAATAACACTGGTAAATAATATAACTGATTATTAAAAGAATCAAAACAGGTGTCCAAAGTGCAGTAGAGCATTCAATAAATCTTTAAATAAATAATCCTTAAAACAGTTGTGAAGTGGAGGTTTAAAATACACAAGAATAACAATCCTTTAACACAAGGTTAAAACGTCAAAAGGATGCAGTCTTTAAAAAACAGATGACAATCCCCAGTGCTTCTTCTCTGTTAGCGTCTCACCTGCGGGCTCTGCAACAGGCGAGACACTCTTAATGCAGCTGACCTTCTCTACACCGTCCTGCTTCAGCTGTTTGGCTCGCCTGTTCAGCTCACTGTTCAGCTACACGCGAGCCTGCACTCGCTTGCTCGCTCTCCCGCACCGACTTCCTGCCTGCCTGCGCTCTCTCTCCTCTCTTTTCTTTTACTTCTTCTCCCCCTTAACCGGCTCGCGCTTCTCTATATATGCGGGGAGGACATGGCAGCTGCAGCTCATCAGCCACAGGAACAATCATGGATGTGGGCAGTTTCCCACCTGTGCACTTAAGTGAGAAACGCAGACAACACAGATCGCGGCTCGCAACTGCTACCACGCCCCCTCGCTAAGCCGCGAGCTATACCCACAGCCTGGCTCGTGGCTCGTTACGCGAGCCAATGCTCGCATTTAGATCTGAATTTTTCGCTCATACTTTCCTCGTATTTTGAATTTCTCGTATACAGAGGTGATCGTATCTCGAGGTTCCACTGTAATAGGAGTGAACTGGGGCACAACTAAAGACACAGATCAACACAGAAAAGGATACCATTTCATCAACACTTGTGCCACATTTACATTGCAGAAGGCAGTACACATCTTATTGTAATTTAAAGGGTTTGTTATGTAATGTTTTTCACCTGCAATCCTTTTGTGTTTTTTGCAGCTCATGATTATAGAGCATATTGATGTGACCAGCTGAAAATAGTGTATTAACTGAAGTTGGAATAGCATCTGAAACAAGAATGCATCTATATTACAACATGTCCTCCATTTGTCAAACATCAATTAAACATTTAAAATTCAACATTTCATATGTCCGTGATTCCTAATTATTTTATAATTGTTCTATTGGCTCATTTTATAGGGATATTCAATGTCTATTTAGATTTGGTTTTGCTTAAAAATGGATTTTAAAGCAAAGTTCTAAAAGAATTTATAAGATATTATTTGAAATATAGTTGGAAGCTATTCCTTTGTCTTTTTATAAGAGGTATTGGTGGGCAGGAACATATTTATTCTTATTTTAAAGTGAAAAAGAAGTATAACTATACAAATATATGGACACCGATTCAAAACAAGATTATATATTGAAAACCAAGCATAACAGTGCATGGCATTTCACCCTTTTACTCTTCTAACCCTTCCCCTAATAATAGGGATTGATATTTCATGTATAGGTTTCTCTGTCATACAGTTATTTGCTTTGTGCTGTGTTTCATACTGTACATGTTTTTATTAATACTTTCAGTTTAGTTAAGTTCACTTTAATTAGTTACTCAGAATATTTCAGAATAAGCAGCAGTTCTGTGGATGTAAATACCTTGATGAGAGAAGTCAGTGCAAGAGTTTGGTAACTGGGCATGAAGGTTTAGTTGGTGATACTGAAAATATGATTATAACTTTTAACAGCCTATTTTTGGAACAATTAAGATGCTGTGCAATTATATATCAGATTGCTGTTCCTTTATAGCATTTTGATCTGAAATGGCATCACTTAAAATTCTGGCTCTGTGTACACCCATTCCTTGTGACACATTGTTCGTTCAAACCTAGCCTATGAGGATTGGGGTTACATAATTCAGTGTATTGAGCAATTCTTCAAACACTTCTTAAATAGCAGTTAAAATTTAAAGTGCAAGATGGCTATTTTCAATAGACTTATAGCTTACAAACATATTGGTGTACAACTATTTTTACATAAGAAAATGCTTTTAACCATTAACATTAGCATTTTGTTACAGATTTCATGTGTATTTTAACAATAAACAACAGAAAGTTGATTTTTGTTTCCATTGTTTTCCATCAGCTGATGTCACTGTTTATGCTATCAGGTAGCCTACGTATGGACACCTAACCCACCTCTCCTCAGGTCCTATCGAAAACATATTTGTACTGTATAGTACACAAGAAAGTGCTTTTGAAACTTATTTTTGTTAAAGATTTCAAGTGCATTTTAATAAAAGCAACTAAAAGTTACCTTTTACTGTCATTGTTTTCCATCAGCTGATCTTGGTACAGTAGACCCACTTACCGCTAGCAAATGAGCCTCCGTGATTGTCTTTAAATTCATTTCTGGCCAGCACACACAAAGTGAGCAATTGGATGTTATCATCACTCAACACCATTGCCCATATAACTTAATATTGATGCCCACGGTGAAGATTCATGGAAGGTTTTGTCACAAGAAAAGTACTTCTGGCACTAAGTCCAGTTTGAGTATACCAAAGTAAAAGCTCTTGGCATGTTAATGTGATTCTCTGAGTGAAGAAGAACTTACCCTTAATGAGTTTCCAAATGTGTCAACATATTCTTATTGAACACACTTATTTCTGAACATCTTGGGTTTGAAATAAAGCATGTTAACTCATCATAAACAGAGGTACAACCAAAAGCACAACCACTTGTAGAGGATGCACACATGTGATGGAGAATGTAAATAATAATAACGTGGGTTTTGCCCTCTACCTAGCACCAGACATGCAAACTAATTTGTGCGCTTCTGCAAAATTTGAAGTTACGCTGCAATTTTTAGTTTTTCACTTATTTAAATAATTCTTAATTTATTGGACATGCCCGTTTTGTAACTTGAAGGCTGGTATGTAGAAGACTTATCGTATATATTATCTACTTTAATAAAAGGACAGATGTACAGTATGTGTTTGTGCATCTGCATGTCCATCAAGTTGCTAGGGTCCAGTTGCAAGCAATGGGAAAGTTGTCAGTCCGAAAAGTAACTTCCTGAAAAGTTTAACATATCTTGTGGGGTTCCAGTTGCAGCTGCCCTTGCTTCCCATTGTTTGTATAATTTCTCACTTACTCTGTCCCCTGGTCACAAACTAGTGTCTATGTTATATGCAATGCATTGTAAGGCATCATATCGCTGCCCATTATCAATCAAGTCGGTGTGGCTTCTTCAATTTCATAGAATTTACTTCTTAAAAATAACTCATTGGTTTTGAAGAATCCTAATAATGAACAAATTCAGTTTATAGTTGTCCACCGATTATATATTACCCCCTGTAAACAATATTCTTGGGGATTTTTATCTGACTCAAATTGTCACTTTTTCCACCCTGAGCACCCCACGTACATTTGTGCATAGATTTTGGGACTGTCCTGTGTTTAGTTTTTGGTCTGAGGTGTCTGATTTTCTTACTTCCACGTGCTCTAATACTGTTCCATTGCTTCACCTCATTTTCCTACTTCTAGACTTTTCCTCACTTCATTTATATATTATCCAGCAAAGGCTGTTTGCTTTAGACTAGAGGCAATTGCTGGCAACATTGCCCTTGTCTCTTTCTGGAAATTCTTTATTTTATTTTATTTTTTTTTTGGAAGTCTTCCTTTCTTAATCTTATTGTTTAGGAGTTGTCAGTGGCAAGAATCATTGTGGCATCTATCTCTTACTGATAAATGGCCAGATAAGCTACAGCTGGTCCAAGTATGGATGTACCAAGTTGCTGATCATATACTATATATAAACTACTAAAAAAAAATTAAAGAAACACTTTGAAAACACATCAGTTCTCAATGGGGGAAAAAAATCATGCTGGATATCTATACTGATACAGACTGTGTTAGGTATTAAAGGATGCCACATTGTTTGATGGAAATGAAAATTATCAACCTACAGAGAGCTGAATTCAAAGACACCCCCAAAATCAAAGTGAAAAAATGATGTGGCAGGCTAATCCATTTTGCCGAAATTTCATTGCAGCAACTCCAAATCATACTCCATAGTTTATGTGGCCCCCACATGCTTGTATGCATGCCTGACAACGGCAGGGCATGTTCCTAATGAAACGATGGATGGTGTCCTGGGGGATCTCCTCTCAGATCTGGACCAGGGCATCACTGAGCTCCAGGACAGTCCTAGGTGCAACTTGGCCATGTCGGATGGACCGAAACATAATGTCCCAGAGGTGTTCTATTGGATTTAGGTCAGGCAAGCATAGGGCCAGTGAATGGTATCAATTCCTTCATCCTCCAGGAACTACCTGCATACTCTTGCCACATGAGGCCAGGTATTGTCATGCACCGGGTGGAACCCAGGACCCACTCCACCAGCTTAGGGTCTGACAATGGGTCCAAGGATTTCATCCCAATGCCTAGTGACAGTCAAGGTGCCGTTGTCTAGCCTGTAGAGGTCTGTGCATCTCTCCATGAGATATAGGGAGGCATATCTCCATGGGTATGCCTCCCTAAACCATCACTGACCCACCACCTAATCGGTCATGTTGAGCAATGTTACAGGTGGCATAACGTTCTCCACGGCTTCTCTAGACCCTTTCACGTCTGTCACATTTGCTCAGGGTGAACGTGCTCTCATCTGGATGATCAGAATGGATGAATAGTAACTTTCTCAAATTAAATAAAGAAAAAACCGAAATCTTAGTGATTGGCAATAATGGATACAATGAGGCTATTCGAAATAAACTGGATGCATTAGGATTAAAAGTCAAATCGGAGGTAAAAAGCTTAGGGGTAACCGTTGATTGTAATCTGAATTTTAAATCGCATATTAATAAGATCACTAGGACAGCATTTTTTCACCTAAGGAACATAGCAAAAGTTAGACCTCTTATATCATCGAAAGATGCAGAGAAATTAGTTCATGCGTTTGTCTTTAGTCGGCTAGATTACTGTAATGCACTCTTCTCAGGACTACCCAAAAAAGACATCAATCGTTTGCAATTAGTGCAGAATGCAGCTGCTAGAATCCTTACCAGGAAAAGAAAATCCGAACACATTTCTCCAGTTTTGATGTCACTACACTGGTTACCTGTGTCATTCAGAATTGACTTTAAAATTCTGCTTATGGTTTATAAAGCTTTAAATAATCTCGCCCCGTCTTATATATCGGAATGTCTGACACCTTATATTCCAAATCGCAACCTCAGATCCTCAACTGAGTGTCTCCTTAGAATTCCAAGAGCAAAACTTAAAAGAAGTGGTGAGGCGGCCTTCTGCTGTTATGCACCTAAAATCTGGAATAGCCTGCCAGTAGGAATTCGCCAGGCTAATACAGTGGAGCACTTTAAAAAACTACTGAAAACACATTACTTTAACATGGCCTTCTCATAACTTCACTGTAATTTAATCCTGACACTCTGTATATCCAATTCATTATAATAACTATTCATTCAAAATTTGTACTAACCCCTACTCTCTCTTCTGTTTCCTTTTCCGGTGTCCTATTGGTGGTGGCTTGTGCCACCACCATCTACCCAAAGCACCATGACATTCCAACAATGATGGATGGATTAAAAGCCAGAAGTCTGTATAACCATCAGCATCAAGTGACTCCGTGAGAACCCTAACTACAAAGAGGACTATTTCATTTATGTTAGGTAGAATGCCCAGAGGGGACTGGGCGGTCTCGTGGCCTGGAACCCCTACAGATTTTATTTTTTTCTCCAGCCTTCTGGAGTTTTTTTTTGTTTTTTCTGTCCACCCTGGCCATCGGACCTTACTCCTTTTTATGTTAACTAAGGTTGTCTTATTTTAATTTCTTATTTGTCTTTTATTCTTCTTTTCTTCATTATGTAAAGCACTTTGAGCTACTTTTTGTATGAAAATGTGCTATATAAATAAATGTTGTTGTTGTTGTTGTTGATCTATGAAAAGCACAGGGCACCAGTGGCGGACCTGCCAATTCTGGTATTCTGTGGCAAATGCCAATCGAGCTCCACGGTGCCAGGCAGTGAGCACAGGACCCACTAGAGGACGTCGTGTCCTCAGGCCACCCTCATGAAGCCTGTTTCTGATTGTTTGGTCAGTGACATTTACACCAGTGGCCTGCTGGAGGTCATTTTGTAGGGCTGTGGCAGTGCTCATCCTATTTCTCCTTGCCCAATGGAGCAGATACCGGTCCTGCTGATGGGATAAGGACCTTCTATGGCCCTGTCCAGCTCTCCTAGAGTAACTGCCTGTCTCCTGGAATCTCCTCTATGCCCTTGACTGTGCTGGGAGACACAGCAAACCTTCTGGCAATGGCACATATTGATGCGCCATCCTGGAGAAGTTGGACTACCCGTGCAAGCTCTGTATGGTTCAGGTATCGCCTCATGCTATCAGTAGTGACACTGACCGTAGCCAAATGCAAAACGAGTGAAAAAACAGTCAGAAAAGATAAGGAGGGAAAAATGTCGGTGGCCTCCACCTGTTAAACCATTCCCGTTTTGGGGGTCGTCTCATTGTTGCCACACTAGTACACCTGTTGTTAATTTCATTAACACCAAAGCATCTGAAACTGATTAACAACCCCCTCTGCTACTTAACTGACCAGATCAATAGCACATAAGTTTCATTGATTGATGCTGTACTCTGATTAAAAAGTGTTCCTATATTTTTTTGAGCAGTATATATGTATGTATGTGTATGTATTGTGGGATATGGCCGGCCTTTCATCCCGGCCAATACCCCCAGGCCACCAGATGTAGCCCTCCCTGCAGCATGGAGGTGCCCCGAAGGCCAGCAGGGAATCCTGGATGATGGAGTTTTTATCCACTGGATACCATGGGGGCCGCTAGAGGATGCTGCAGGGAGGCACAGAGACTCTTACGTGCCCTATAACCTGGAAGTACGTCTTAGTCACAGCGACAGGAGGAATGATGTGCTTCTGGGATGAAGAAAAGGAGTTTTACCTGACCCGGAAGTGATAGAAAGTCACATGGACTGAAGGACAAACACTTCTGGGTCAAGGACTATAAAGGACTCTGGGAAATCCCTGATGGACGAGCTGAGTTGGGAGGCAGGGTGGCTAAGCGTCTGGGAGAGTGGAGGATTGTTATTGTTTATAGTATTGTGTAGTGATTTATGAATATTGTGGAGTGGAGGGTGCTTGGTGCACATTATTATTATAATAAAGTCAACTATTGGACTTTTATCTGGTGTCTGGCGTATTATCCGAGGGTTCAAGGGAGCGAGAGCATCCTTATCTGTCACAGTGTGTGTGTGTGTATGTGTGTGTATATATATATATATATATATATATATATATATAATATGTATGTGTGTGTGTGTGTGTGTGTGTGTGTGTGTGTGTGTGTGTGTGTATATATGCACAACTTCTCTCCCTCCAGTTTCTGTATTGTTGAACTCCTTAATAATCCTTCTAAGCTCTAGGAAGTTATTGACGACTTTGCATTTTAAGCATTTAATAAAAAAGTGCAAACTTAAATAATTTGCCGTTTTCTTGTCTGCATATTTTTAGCAATAGAAAGTCCTATTACACTTCACCTGCTTCTTGATTATGCTCTTATTTTACTACTAAATTACTACAAAGAATCTCTTTGGTTGTCTTTCACATTTTTGCAGTAATTCTTGTTAACTACTTTTTAAAGCTTTCCTAATATCCTTTTAAAACTTGCTATCATATCTTTTTAAATATCCTTTTAATAAAGTAATTTCATGATCAGCTTTCCTAATATCCTTTTTACTCAAGCTCTCATGGTAATGTATGCACCATGAGACCAATCTGCCTCATGTCTCAAAGTGACATTGTGAGCTTGCTCCAACTCTAGCGAACACTTTGTGTGAAGGTTATTGGTTCTTGCAAGTTCGTCGGCTTTCCTTTAATATAACAAAGACTTTAAATTGGTCTGGTATGAATAAGCACGGATGTGGTAGTGAAGCACACTAACAAAGGATGGCTGCCATTTCATGTTCAGTGCAAGGTGCCTGCACGTGCGGATGTGATTGTTCTCAATTGTTTCATTGGCTTTCTGCGGCATGTGATTAAGGCTCACGGAGATGGGAGTGTATATATACGGGTTGGCACAAAAAAAAAGGAGGAATCAAAGAAAAGGAGCAAAGAAAAGAGTCTATAGGGGACCGGGGACCGTTTGAAGACTAACCTTCAGACGGAAATGCCCACAAACAAACAGCAACTGAAAGCCGCTGCAGTAAAGGCCTGGCAGAGCATTAAAAAGAAGGAAACCCAGCATCTGGTGATGTCCATGAGTTCAAGACTTCAGGCTGTCATTGCCAGCAAAGGGTTTTCAACCAAGTATTAGAAATGGACAAACTAAATAACAGGAAATAAAATGTTCAATTACTTTTGAGCCCCTGAAATGAAGGGATTGTGTTAAAAAAAAATGTTTTAGTTGCCTCACATTTTTATGCAATCGTTTTGTTCACCCCACTGAATTAAAGCTGAAAGTCTGCACTTCAACTACATCTGAGTTGTTTCATTTAAAATTCATTGTGGTAATGTACCGAACCAAAATTAGAAAAAAGTTGTCTCTATCCGAATATTTATGGACCTAACTGTAATTATCGATTTAAATGCATTAAATTATCCTAGTCTTGATTTGAAGTCACGTTGCACAGGCCAGGGAAAATTGCATTTTATTTTCAAGTCCAGCATATTTTCACTTAATAAAGCAGAAAATTGTTCTAATCTTTCAAGACAAAATTTATAATAGACAGCTAATCTTCTTGAGAATTACATATAGTTATTGTGCAAGGTAAGAAGTAAAAATGTATGAGTTGTGCATGTTGGAGTTTTGTACAGATATGGTCATTGTTTCAGATAATGCCCATATCTCATGGGAAATGCATAGTCTAGGGCAAAAATACTGTGGGTGCACAGATCTGATTGCTGGGATTTATACCATAGGAAAGGTGATATATGGAGAATACCTAAATGCTTCATGTTTTTGTCAGACTAAAAGAGGAGGCTTGTGCTTTAAAACAGAATCAACCATGCCTGCTGTTCTCCTGCTTACAAGTGTAGCAGACTTAGAGATTACATACTGTTTATTCAGGTAAAGAATTTTAATAGTGGTAAAATAATTTGCAAGACATTGGCAGTCTGATAACCATCTTGCTGGCGAGTATCGAAAAGTCCTTTAAGGTAGCTTATGGACTAACTCTGTATTTATACTTTATCCTTGCTCTCTCTTTTTCTCAACAGAAAACTTCAATGAACCATTGTATGGTACCATCTAGCTCAATAGAAAAAAATTTCTGCCTGAGTATTGATTATAAAATAGTTAAAAGTAAAACTTTACCAAATATACAGGCCTTTTTTAAATAACAAAAATACAACTTGTCACATCTCGCCCTTCTTCCTTCACACTGATGTGCATGTGTGGAATATACTGTAGATCTTCTGCCAATTTCTAGATGAGCAAACAAAAAAAGACTGAAATTTCCAACTGAGAGCAGATTAAGTAAATTAGATGGCTGACAATTACTATATATTTGCATGTGAAATAAATATAAACAATGTTAGTTTTTTTTTTTTATTATTATATTATGCTGCCCTTGCTTCATTGTTACAGTATTTAAGAGAAATGATAAAGTTTTAGTGTATTTGTTAATATTCTTAACACATGTTTGGCAGTATGTTTTTTTTCTTATGGAGTTAGTGAAGCGTTGTATCAGAATGCACCTGGAACAGAAAAAAAGTTAAAGGTTATTTCCCACTGAAAAGGAAAGAAGGTAAGAGACCCAGTTTGCCAAAGCATTGTCTCTTACCCACATTCCATTTTAGTGTGGAAATAGCTTTTAACTGATAAATGTTTTTCTTTCTGTCTTTTAATTTAAATTTTTTTTATGTTGCAGCTGTAAGAGATGAGTTATCCGGGCTATCCTCCCCAAGCTGGTGGCTACCCTCCCCAAGCTGGTGGCTTCCCTCCCCAGGCCGGTGGCTACCCACCTCAACCAGGCAGTTATCCTCCACAATCTGGTGGCTACCCTCCGCAGCCAGGAGGATATCCTCCACAGTCTGGTGGCTACCCTTCGCAGCCAGGAGGATATCCTCCACAGTCTGGTGGATATCCACCTGTAGCTCCACCAGGTAAGGACATTTCAAATATGGTAGATTGTTTTTTCCTGAAAGAAAAAAATAAAAAAGAGGTAGATTTTAAGTATATAAAGTTTTCCCTACCAATGTTCTTGTAATAAATAATTATATAATAGTTGGCTAAGCTAAATAGTGGCTAATTTATTGTATTTGTTACTCTCTTAAAAGATAACAGGGCTACTGTATGTTGTTTCTTTAGAAGTCCTACAACCTTCCATATACGGCTATGCATCCTGTTTTCTGTCTAGAAATAGAGTCAGTGAGATTTATTTCCTTGTTAATAGTGGTATAAATGAAATGCATTGTATTCAGCATGGACTGTTGGCTCCATCGATGAGACAGGTACAGTTTTGGGAAATGCACTATAGAAAAGTTATTCCGCTTACAGTGCAGTCTCAAAGCTACACTGGCAACCACTCAACAACAACACAAATCAATTACAAGTAATAATTTTATACTTTCATTAACAAACCGTTTAGTACTGTAATAGGATCTGCTGGCTGATCCAAATGAGTATCGACATGGTAGATGTTGCTGTAGATGCTAGGACACAATCCTTCACTGTTATCTGATTTGCTGGTGGGGTGCCAACTGTGTCTGGGCTTTAGCAGTAGTGGAATTCTTAATGTCAGGGTTAGGTAACACTTTTTAACTTGTAACACTATACTGACTTAGCAATCCCTGTTTAACTAAGAGCTTCAAGTACATATTAATTTGTGATAGCAATACTAGTACAGTACAGAAGGTAAACATACGAAGCAATTAGTGGATGACTTGACACTGGACACTGTTTAGCTGCTTCAGCACTTCTCATTTGTTTGGTTTACATATTTTTTTCAGTCTTTTCATTTTTCCAAATAGAATTAAAATACTTCGACACCAAGATGGAATGATTAAGGTCACCAATCAGGGAGTATCTTTAGAACTGGGCAGCCAGATTATCCTTGATAGAATAGGGGATGGCACCTCTAGGGAATGGGTTGGGTTATTGGAGAGCAGGGATTGGGGAAGTCATGGTTTTGCTGTGCTGTATACAACACATTTACACTACTCACACACAACAAACCTGAAGAATAAAACCAAACAAACCCACTCCTATAATAAGATCCTTTATTACTTGTTTACTTTATATTCTTGCAGTGGGCATATTTCTGTATTACATTATGTTTGGTCTTGATAGAGTGCTATTTGACTCCACTTTACCGTTTTGTACTCTTTATTGTGTAGACTTTTTACAATGCCTCAAATTCCATAGACTTACCACTGTTTATAAGGTATTATACTTTAGCACCTCGGGTAATTACATAGAGTAAAAGGACAAGCAGGAGTCAAGTTACACATTATTCATAAAATAATAATGAAGCAAAGTACATGTGAATATTGGCAACTTTAACCTGATAAATGCTATATACAGTATATAGTTTCAGGTTGGCACACAGACTTATAGTTACCTAAATGTCTCTGGTCAAGTCATCATTTTTAGTCGGCTTTCTTCAGGATAGGCTTGCGTGGCTGTCTCAATATGGCTGCCGAGTTGTGCTCCTCATTGTGTTCTGTTCATGGCCATCGTGTGAGAGAGAGAGGGTGCACACACTGCCTTTTCACACCTGCCCTTCAGTAGTGGATACCATTTGTTTAGATGAAGCTTGCCAGCTAGGTTGTTTTATAGCCTTCCTGCGGATGATGTCTCATAGGCTCTAAGTCCAAAAACAGTCACCCTTGCCAAGCTGGTCTGAAGCTACATCACCCTCACCACAAATTCCTTATCCTAAGTCAATCCTAAAGACTGGGAGGTTTGGTTAGGTAAACATCAAAGAACTGCTGTCCTCATCAATGAAATAAAACACGAAACACTAAAATTACAATTGATATGTCTAGCTTACAAATAAAGACATACTCTGTATATTAAGTTGATAGATATTTTGTATCACTCCACCACACACGGCTGTCTAACCACTTTGACACTGCCTCTATATACAATAACTCAATTGAATTAGAAAGACCCATAAAGCCATTCAGAGCATATTTTATTCATGGTGCTGTATTATACTCAAACAGTCCTACACTTGCATAAGTTGTGCCTGCTCCAAGTCCTGGCCTGGGGTGACACCCTAACTGTTTTCATTCAATTTTCAGAATAGTCACTGTTTAATAATTGTTTAAACAATTCGATATCGACTCTGCAAGTCTCAAGATTGATCTTATGAATCACTATCATGCTCAATTACTATATGTACATTTTTGCTTATCTCTGTTTTTGGTGTCCGATCCTGTAGGTGTTACCCGTTAAGGTTTTCTACAGAAAAAGCACTTTACATCGCATAGAATGAGAAGGGTCTGGCTGCAGGTAGGACTGCATAAAAGGGTAGTCCTCCCTTAACTGAAATCTGTGTCTTTGGCACTTAAACCAGATGCGTGGACTTCCTACAGATTAAAACAGTAAGGAACTGAATAAAACCAAGGCCATATGTAAGCTTTGCAGCTAAGAAGTTAAGTATTGTTGTAACACAACAAATTTGAGAAATCATTTACCCTGACATCACCCATAATCTAGGTGTGTAATGGTTCCCAAACTGAGACTGAAATCTCGATTCAAACGTCCACGGTCTCGGAACTGTGACACCTCCCACCCCGCTGCCACCGCTTTAGCTGCAGCTTGTTCAGCTATCATTATGTTGTAGAATTCATCTCTTATTTCACAATTAATAGTATAACACATGCAAATCATGGAATTAGTATTCTATTTAAAGTTAAGGCAAGTGCTATATTTAGTAAATAGTCAGTCCTTAACTTTTGCAGGGATTACATTCCTAGGAAACAGTGCAAAAGTTGACGTTGCGAATGTTAATACATTGAACCTGTGGGAAATTGGTTAGGTTTCAGTGACAAACAAAAACTGTAATCATTTGCTGCAGATTGCTCAAAATACACTTTTCTTCATGTAATTCTTTAAAACATTATTTTTTGACAATATGCAATAACACAGTAACCATGAAATAACTCATAAAATGCAGTACAGAAAAATTCAAATTCGTAACATGCAAAAAAAACCCCACATTTTTCTCAATAGTCATTCCCTAGAATTCAGTAACCTTTTGCACTTAAAAAAACAACTTTAGTCTCTGCTGCCGGAAGACAGTGCTATGGGTGAGGTCTCAACATCACTTCTCCTGCACAGCTGGTGGATGGTGTTAGAGATCAAGAAGGATACACCAGCTTTAAATAATCCGTCACCAACGCCTGCTTTGTGCACTGATTGATCCTTAAGGGATTTGGTTTATGGGAGCATAGCACTAGAGAGTTAATTTTTAATGTCTAGCCAGCCGGTTGATTTTTTAACTTGTTAACAAGAACACCAGACTCACGACCGACATTAATTTCATTAAGAACTGAAGTTTTCATTACACCGGCTCAAAGTTTATTAAAACACCTTTATTTTCTCTCAAAGCCACATCACTGACTGTACGCTTGGGCTTAAGGCCCGAAGGACGTGTGCTATGCTTTTGGGATGTAATTGCAAAACTTGATTTAAAAAAAAAAACACAAAACCATGAAAATATGCAAAAAAATGCATGGGGGGATGTTTCCTCTATATAATGGTTTGGTGATCAAGACAGATATTGTATCAAATTCAGTCCCCCTTGTCAGAAATGTCAATCAAACTTTGAAATCTGTGAAGTTTCGCGAGCAGGGCTTGTCCAGAAATCTATACTAGAGTACCATTCTCTTGATTACCGTTCTCCAAACTTTTTTCTGTACAGTGCATAGCTGTGATGACGTTGAATACATGAGGTAGCCAATGTAAAAGTAAAGAAGTTGCAAAAAAAAAAAATAAAAAGTGTAGACCCATCTGCATTTCAGTCAAAATGTGTTGCCCTAAACTTTATAACAAAATTAAAGCTAAATTGCTGGAGATTTTGAGCAATGCCAAATTCATTGCTTTAACTACAAATGTGTGGACCTCCAGTGCAAGACAGAGCTTCATTACAATCACGGTGCACTGCTGTACTGCAACTCGGTAATTTCATAAACTGTTCTCCAGATGTGCACTTTATATTAAAGTCACACAACCTGTCAGATATACTAATGGAAAATTGAAAGACCAAACAACATCATTCCTGTGGCAACAGATAATGGCAAGAGCATTTTGAATGCAGTTGAAGCGGCTGGATTTCAACCACACATTTGATGCTTTGCACATACAGTTAACCTGACATAACAGAAGGGAATGGGCATTAAACAGATAGCCTGGCTGTTACATAGAGTGAGAAAAGTGGTCACTTTTTTCCATTGCAGCACCACTGCTGTATCAGTGCTAAAGGAAAAACAAGATGCTCCAGCTTCATTCACACAAGCTTATTGATATGTTTGAGCACTACCTTAAACAGCAGGGTGCAGTTTTCTCAGCACTTACAGACAGTATTATTAAGAGGAATATTAAGGATATTGTTGCTGTGTCTGATGAAGATGTAAAAATAGCTGAGGACATGGTTCATTCTCTCAAACCACTGAAAATGGTGGCAACTCTGCTGAGCACTGAACAGCTGCAAACCGTTTCAATGATAATGCCACTGAAACACACAATCCTGGCACCTGTGAAACTATCCTTCAGCAGTTGTGAAAGATGACAAATTTGCCATTGCCTCTGACTTCAACAACAGATACCCCGACTGGTCAACAGTTATTCAGTTTATTCATGTTAGCACTATACTTGCTTGACCCATGATTTAAATTTCAACATCTGTCCCCAGTAAGATGATTCTGTCTAGTGCAGGGGACTTTGTCACAGCACAGAGAGTAAGCCTTTCACCTGAGAATGTGGACATGATGGTGTTCTTGAAGAAAAACTTAAAACTTAATTGAAGCATTTCCACAAAAATGTGTAGTAAACTGAAGGCACCAACCTCTCATTTCTAACTGGGTTTTGTATTTTTTTATTTATTTTGTTTACTTAGACTGGCCTTAAGACAATTGCTATTTATTTTTGTTTACGTGGTTAATTTATTTGAAGTTAATTTAATCTACCATGTTCTTTGGTATTGTCTTTAGTGTTTGTAATTGTTGCTGATTTAATAAGAACCCAATTATGTTTTGTTTTTTTCCTTAACAAAAAAGAGGTATGAACTAAACCGTGGATCGAAAATCGAAGTCTGAACCAAACCATGGATTTGCAGAATCATTACACCCTTACCATAAACATAATCTCAGTTGACATCCAAATGAGTAAAGACTACACGATACCAATTTGACCATGTTTGCAAAGTAGCCGATGTGAGTATCTCCATAAGCTGCACCACACAGATCATATTAGTGGCATTGTTAATCATGATGGACGGTTCTTTGTCTTTTATTTTCCATTTATCCAGTACCTCTGTCAACAAACATCAGCTCTAGATCTTCATTTTAAAACTTTTTTTTTTTTGTCTGAGGAGGAAGCGTAAAGACACATTTTCAAAAACTGATTAACGCGACTGCTATACATGAGCAACTGAAGATACTGTATGTGTATCTTTTAGAATTATAGAAGGACATGAGTCTTCCCGCTGTTTCTTTAATTTCGACTAATTCAGGAATATTTTAAATGTCAAACGGGAATAAATTTGCCTAACAGTTACAGTGGGTACGGAAAGTATTCAGACCCCCTTCAATTTTTTACTCTTTGTTATATTGCAGCCATTTGCTAAAATCATTTAAATTAATTTTTTTCCTCATTAATGTACACACAGCACCCCATATTGACAGACAAAAAAAAGAATTTTTGAAATTGTTGCAGATTTATTAAAAAAGAAAAACTGAAATATCACATGGTCCTAAGTATTCAGACCCTTTGCTCAGTATTTAGTAGAAGCACACTTTTGAGCTAATACAGCCATGAGTCTTCTTGGGAAAGATGCAACAAGTTTTTCACACCTGGATTTGGGGATCCTCTGCCATTCCTCCTTGCAGATCCTCTCCAGTTCTGTCAGGTTGGATGGTAAACGTTGGTGGACAGCCATTTTTAGGTCTCTCCAGAGATGCTCAATTGGGTTTAAGTCAGGGCTCTGGCTGGGCCATTCAAGAACAGTCACAGAGTTGTTGTGAAGCCACTCCTTCGTTATTTTAGCTGTGTGCTTAGGGTCATTGTCTTGTTGGAAGGTAAACCTTCGGCCCAGTCTGAGGTCCTTAGCACTCTGGAGAAGGTTTTTGTCCAGGATATCCCTGTACTTGGCCGCATTTATCTTTCCCTCGATTGCAACCAGTCGTCGAGTCCCTGCAGCTGAAAAACACCCCCACAGCATGATGCTGCCACCGCCATGCTTCACTGTGGGGACTGTATTGGACAAGTGATGAGCAGTGCCTGGTTGTCTCCACACATACCGCTTAGAATTAAGGCCAAAAAGTTCTATCTTGGTCTCATCAGACCAGAGAATCTTATTTCTCACCATCTCAAGAGTCCTTCGGGTGTCTTTTAGCAAACTCCATGCGGGCTGTCATGTGTCTTGCACTGAGGAGAGGCTTCCGACAGGCCACTCCCCTGACTGGTGGAGGGCTGCAGTGATGGTTGACTTTCTACAACTTTCTCCCATCTCCTGACTGCATCTCTGGAGCTCAGCCAAAGTGATCTTTGGGTTCTTCTTTACCTCTCTCACCAAGGCTCTTCTCCCCTGGTAGCTCAGATTGGCCGGACAGCCAGCTCTAGGAAGGGTTCTGGTCGTCCCAAACGTCTTCCATTTAAGGATTATGGAGGCCACTGTGCTCTTGGGAACCTTAAGTGCAGCAGAAATTTTTTTGTAACCTTGGCCAGATCTGTGCCTTGCCACAATTCTGTCTCTGAGCTCTTCAGGCAGTTCCTTTGACCTCATGATTCTCATTTGCTCTGACATGCATTGTGAGCTGTAAGGTCTTATATAGACAGGTGTGTGGCTTTCCTAATCAAGTCCAGTCAGTATAATCAAACACAGCTGGACTCAAATGAAGGTGATCTCAAGGATGATGAGAAGAAATGGAAAGCACCTGAGTTAAATATATGAGTGTCTCAGCTAAGTGTCTGAATACTTAGGACCATGTGATATTTCAGTTTTTCTTTTTTAATAAATCTGCAACAATTTCAAAAATTCTTTTTTTGTCTGTCAATATGGGGTGCTGTGTGTACATTAATGAGGAACAAAATTAATTTAAATGATTTTAGCAAATGGCTGCAATATAACAAAGAGTGAAAAATTGAAGGGGGTCTGAATACTTTCCGTACCCACTGTATGTTGAAGGGTGTCTACATGGAGATTCATAACACACAAATAGGATACTTAATAACATACTTATTATTTAAAAAGTAATATTTGACTATTTTATAATATTATTTGCAAGCTGATATACAGTAGATGTTTTATAAAGAAGATGCCATTGCATTATATTAAAACAAAGAGCACCCCCATAATATATGTAGACTCTAATGTGGCGATACATACAGTATGTTAATTAAATTATCATGCAGTGCTGCAAAAATTTTTTTATTATTATTTATTTATGTATTTTTTAAGGAGCAATTATATTTTGTTCTACATCTTCTAAATACTGATGTTAACTGTTCATTAGTAATAAAGTATTTCTTCTTAAATGTCATTCCATGCTTATACACGTTATGAAGTCGCTATATAGACAACCTTCAAATAAAGTGTTAATGAAATTTGTTACATTATATTAATGTTTTCTATGCATATTTAGGTAATTTCTAAAATGGCAACCGCTTCAAATATATCGGTGCACACTATTTCACTCAAGATAAAATCGAAATTGAATCTAATCATGGCATTGTGAATTGGAGTTGAATTGATTAGGGACATCAGTGCCAATACCAAGCCCAAATACAGAATATGCATTGAAAGATCTGTACTCCCTGATACTTTCTACTACGACTAGCATACTACTCTGTTGATGAAATGAGAATAAAGTCATGTTTAAAATAGGAGACGGATGATAATTTTTAAACAATTAATTGGGACACCAAAATTGGGCAAGAGATACGTAACTGCCCCAGGAAATATGGGACATCTGGTAACACTAATTCAGAACCATTTTTGAAGATGCTAAAAATGATTGAGTGCCAGAATTGTCTGTGATTTTTTTTGTCCCTCAAAATTTAGATTTCTGGGCAAGAAGAGAATAATTAGAAAGGCCAGTAGCAGTTAGGAGGTAGAAGTAGAGGTTTTTAATGACGAAGATTCTACAAATATTGTGCATAACAGGAATCCTAAACACTCCACTAAATCCTGACCAATGTGATAGTATGTCAGGAAGTGCCAAAACCATGCACTAGTCTTAGCTTTGGAATGTGTTAATTGTGCTTGTTACTTTTTAGTTCTTTGTATGTTGTTCCTTCATCTTCATTTTGCACAGTTTAAGAGAAGCTAGCATCATAATGGTGAGCCAAGATTAGCTTCAGTAAAAGAAGTAAGCAGCTTCTAATCACTAAGAGCAGTTTTGCCAGGAAGTAATTGATTTGGTGATATTTTTTTATTCAGCAAAAACTTTTTTTTTCTTCAGAACTTATAAAAAAGCATAATGTCTCATTTCAGTATATGGTTTCTATACGCAGATGTTCATGTCAGGTACTGAAGGTAAGAGAGGTTCAAGCCTTTTATTGCTTTGGCTTTCTGGCATTTTAGACCGTTCTTGGTTTGCACAGTTTGCTGTGTTATTTATATAATTTGATCTTGCACTTATGCTTTGGTAACTCATACATGCTAGTTAAATTGACAACTTTTGAGTTTTACATTTTTTAAGTAGATCTGGCTTTTTGTGGTCCATGTTTTCCAAAGTGTCTGCCTGGTCAGAAAATCTGTCATTTAGCCAGACAATCTAATAAGATGTTGGGGTATGCAGAGTTTAACCTGCTCTTATTGGTGACACTTCCTATAATATTATGATTGATTTTGATCAAGTGCAGAACATAACTTGTATTTTTGCATCTTTGCATGAATGCATGTTGAATATCTTCAGACGCAAGTAGAAACATTGAGCCAGTCACAGGTTTTTTTTGTTTTTGGGTAGACTAGTTAGACTGAAGCTCATAAGTAAGAATTTATCCCAGGTAAACATTCTCAAATGCATGTTGAATACCTTCAGACGTACTGTAAGTAGACAGAATGAGCCAATCACAGGTGTTTTGTTGTTTGGGTAGACTAGTTGTAATGGTGTACTAAATTAGACTGAAGCTTATAAGAGAGAATTTACCACAGGCAAACATTCTCGGAGGATGTGATTTCAGTTAAAAAAAAAAAAAGGTATTAGATTGTCAATTCAAGATTATAAAAGATGTCAGATTAAAAATCTCACAACACTTTGCCTTCTAAATACCTTGTTGCATTAGACTTTTCCCAGGATTTTTGAGTCGTAGCATTTGATTTACATAATATTAGCACGTTGAAGGCTCACTCCTATGGAGTTCAGTTGCCTAGTGTCACATACTGAGAAACTCATTCTAACTAGACCACTACTTACACAAACATGTTTGATTTTGTCTTTAGTTGTATGGCAGGACTCTGTGTATAAGAGCTAAAAACCAATGAATGCTCAAAAGGAAGTGTAATGCATATAATCCAGTGATGAGAAATAAGAATTGTGGGTGTTTTTGACCTTACAAACAGAAGAGAAGCTTATCTGTCTGATGCCTTATGTTTTAGGTACCACAGCAGAATAGGAAAAAAGAAAGGAAAAATAAGGGTCCAAAAATTGTAGCTAAACTAGTTGTGCATGTTAAGCATACATCCATAAATTATGTTACTGCTTGTCAGAAAAAGGACCAAGCACTATTTCCTGGAAAGTTGGCACGCATTTGCTAAATTTGACATACATAGTGCTTTTCAGCCATGTAAACTGATATGGTTTAACAGCTGCATTTGGCTGGTCTGGCTTACTTAGCAACTAAACATCACGTAATGTGACATCAGTTTAAGATAATCATTAGAGGGCAGTAGCCCTAATACTTACAGCACAGTGGGTATCAATGTAAGATTTCAGTAGTACAGTAGTAGGAAAAAAAAGCATGTACCTCATTTTGAAAGTGTAACAAGAATAGAATAGCTTTGAAGAAAATGAAGTAATACAAGTGAATAATAACACTGGTCTACAAAAAAATATTTTTTGTTTGCAACTGGGAACTTCAGAGCAGCTCTTTATTAAGTTTTTTACACTGATTTCATAAATGAAATCGGAATTAAGCTAGCACGTCAGGTTTTTGAAAAACACATCATTGACGTTTTGACACTTTTGAGTATAATATATCAACATGATATCTGGAGTTTGGACTATGTCCCACCAAAATTATTTTGATGTGTTTATTCTGAAAACAAACCAGGCGATGATACCAGAGACACGTTAAAGCATATTTATGTCAATTTACCTCAATATAAAAGTGAAGTCAGCATGCCCAAAAATGTTGGAGACACTCGCTTTTGCGCTTGTACTGCACATCTGTCTCTCTTTGCAAGAACCAACAGTAGTCACCCATCATGCTCGGAGTGAATTTTCCCCGATATCAGTTTTCCATCACCTTTTATATCTTGATGAAATCTTTCCCTATACTCATTGCTGGCATCGCCCAGATTTGGTGGATAAAAGTCAAGATGAGAATGTAAAACATGCATCTTCAGTGACATTCTGGGTCCCATAAGCTGATACGCTTTCAGCAGGTTCTCCACATGCTCAGCATTATTCTCTGCTCTGTGACTACCAAGAAAATTCTGGACAACCCATACGAATGTTTCCCATGCTGCTGATTCAGTGGGCTTCAGTTTCCTTTTGAACTCATCGTCCAGCATCAGTTCACGGATTTCAGGAACAACAAAAACACCTTCCGTAATTTTGGCATCACTTTTCTTGAGACCAAACTTATTTCTTAAATGCTGAAAAGCATCGCAGTTTCTGTCCATTGCCTTGACAAAATTTTCAAAGTAATGGTGAATCTAACGAACAGAATGTCCTGAAATGCAATGTTATGTTTAATAGTAAAACCTCTACCTATTGGACCATCATGTCTGAGTTGTGTCATTATGCTTTAGAGTTATAAGACCTGGTAATCAGTAACAAATATTTTTTCTGCTAATTAAAAATGAATAATTTCTAAATAAAATTAATAATGACAAGGTAAACAACTCACAGCTGTTAGTAACGTGTGGCAAATTATTTTATCTCAACAGCATCCCTAGTGGAATTACCAGTATTTATCAAAATAGTTATCCGCCTTTACTGTCCAGTCACCCTAATTGTCCAAGACCTGGAACATCATAACTAAAAAACGGGACGTGCTGGGCGAAAATGGTTTTCAGATTTGGAGTCAGCAAGTGAAACCTGTTAAATAAAGGTGAAAGACTCCCAGTAGCAAAATGCTTGTTGACCAGTGTAATATGATCTTGTATATATAATAATAATAATCATAGACTATATTGTTTTATTTAGAAAAAAGTATTTTTTCCTGCATACAAATTAGCTCTATAGTGTGATTTGTTTATTCTTATTGAAATTAAACTGTTCAGTTTTCTAATTTGTCTTTTTTACTGTTAAAATATAAAATGTTATATGTAAAGCTCATTAAGACCATATATTCTAGTAAAATATCTTTTTTATATATATATATATATATATATATATATATATATATATATATATATATATAAACAGCACCAAAATATCCCATATCTATCATGATGACATTTTATTATTATTTGCTGTCTAGGTGGTAGTTCTCCATGGGGTAGTGGATTTCCTAATCCTTCTGCAATTGGACTTGATAGTTTGTCAAATCCTGCCTTCAGCTCTTCTTACATCTCGGGGATGGTAAGCAAGAATCTGAAATAAGAAAGTAGAATTTTGTTCTGTGTGATGCCCCTTTTTCTTTTCAGAACTTAAGATGTTATCTTTTCATTTTTAACTGTGTGCTAATATATAAGCAGCTGGATCTTAACATAAACACTGTACATCTTGCTATGTTACTAGAAAGACATTAAGCCTTTCACATACAGTGCATCCGGAAAGTATTCACAGCGCATCACTTTTTCCACATTTTGTTATGTTACAGCCTTATTCCAAAATGGATTAAATTAAATTTTTTCCTCAGAATTCTACACACAACACCCCATAATGACAACATGAAAAAAGTTTACTTGAGG